>NW_026114551.1:0-47883 GCF_025231255.1 Drosophila biarmipes | reverse complement strand
ATAAAAAATAGCTATTAAGAGAGTTATTTAAGAAATTATATAATATATAATAAAGAGTATATATATAAATAATATATAAGTATATATTATTTAAGAAATAAATATAGTAGTAATAATTATATATATACACTCGGTTCTATTTTATATATTACCAGAGACTTATATGGATATATATAGATAAATTTTAAATTTATCGTCAAAATACAAATGATTAACTCAATATCTTATATTGGTTAAACAAAAATTGTACATGTGTGGATACAATATATTATGTATGTCGAACAAAAATGATATTTTAGAATGAAATGTGCATATATAAAGAAAATATATGAAAAATAAATATTGTGTTTATAAAGAATATGATTCTTTTTGACATCAATAAAAACTTGTTATTATTAGTGGCGAAACAAGTATAAATTGGAAAACAAACGTATACGAATGCTATATAAAAATGGCCGTATTCGATAGAAATAAAATCTATAACAACATATATATTGCTAATTTCTATTCAAAAAATATGAATGAAATATGAATAAAAACATTATTCTGGTTGATCCTGCCAGTAGTTATATGCTTGTCTCAAAGATTAAGCCATGCATGTCTAAGTACACACGAATTAAAAGTGAAACCGCAAAAGGCTCATTATATCAGTTATGGTTCCTTAGATCGTTAACAGTTACTTGGATAACTGTGGTAATTCTAGAGCTAATACATGCAATTAAAACATGAACCTTATGGAACATGTGCTTTTATTAGGCTAAAACCAAGCGATCGCAAGATCGTTATATTGGTTGAACTCTAGATAACATGCAGATCGTATGGTCTTGTACCGACGACAGATCTTTCAAATGTCTGCCCTATCAACTTTTGATGGTAGTATCTAGGACTACCATGGTTGCAACGGGTAACGGGGAATCAGGGTTCGATTCCGGAGAGGGAGCCTGAGAAACGGCTACCACATCTAAGGAAGGCAGCAGGCGCGTAAATTACCCACTCCCAGCTCGGGGAGGTAGTGACGAAAAATAACAATACAGGACTCATATCCGAGGCCCTGTAATTGGAATGAGTACACTTTAAATCCTTTAACAAGGACCAATTGGAGGGCAAGTCTGGTGCCAGCAGCCGCGGTAATTCCAGCTCCAATAGCGTATATTAAAGTTGTTGCGGTTAAAACGTTCGTAGTTGAACTTGTGCTTCATACGGGTAGTACAACTTACAATTGTGGTTAGTACTATACCTTTATGTATGTAAGCGTATTACCGGTGGAGTTCTTACATGTGCTTAGATACTTGTATTTTTTCATATGTTCCTCCTATTTAAAAACCTGCATTAGTGCTCTTAAACGAGTGTTATTGTGGGCCGGTACAATTACTTTGAACAAATTAGAGTGCTTAAAGCAGGCTTCAAATGCCTGAATATTCTGTGCATGGGATAATGAAATAAGACCTCTGTTCTGCTTTCATTGGTTTTCAGATCAAGAGGTAATGATTAATAGAAGCAGTTTGGGGGCATTAGTATTACGACGCGAGAGGTGAAATTCTTGGACCGTCGTAAGACTAACTTAAGCGAAAGCATTTGCCAAAGATGTTTTCATTAATCAAGAACGAAAGTTAGAGGTTCGAAGGCGATCAGATACCGCCCTAGTTCTAACCATAAACGATGCCAGCTAGCAATTGGGTGTAGCTACTTTTATGGCTCTCTCAGTCGCTTCCCGGGAAACCAAAGCTTTTGGGCTCCGGGGGAAGTATGGTTGCAAAGCTGAAACTTAAAGGAATTGACGGAAGGGCACCACCAGGAGTGGAGCCTGCGGCTTAATTTGACTCAACACGGGAAAACTTACCAGGTCCGAACATAAGTGTGTAAGACAGATTGATAGCTCTTTCTCGAATCTATGGGTGGTGGTGCATGGCCGTTCTTAGTTCGTGGAGTGATTTGTCTGGTTAATTCCGATAACGAACGAGACTCAAATATATTAAATAGATATCTTCAGGATTATGGTGTTGAAGCTTATATAGCCTTCATTCATGGTGGCAGTAAAATGTTTATTGTGTTTGAATGTGTTTATATAAGTGGAGCCGTACCTGTTGGTTTGTCCCATTATAAGGACACTAGCTTCTTAAATGGACAAATTGCGTCTAGCAATAATGAGATTGAGCAATAACAGGTCTGTGATGCCCTTAGATGTCCTGGGCTGCACGCGCGCTACAATGAAAGTATCAACGTGTATTTCCTAGACCGAGAGGTCCGGGTAAACCGCTGAACCACTTTCATGCTTGGGATTGTGAACTGAAACTGTTCACATGAACTTGGAATTCCCAGTAAGTGTGAGTCATTAACTCGCATTGATTACGTCCCTGCCCTTTGTACACACCGCCCGTCGCTACTACCGATTGAATTATTTAGTGAGGTCTCCGGACGTGATCACTGTGACGCCTTGCGTGTTACGGTTGTTTCGCAAAAGTTGACCGAACTTGATTATTTAGAGGAAGTAAAAGTCGTAACAAGGTTTCCGTAGGTGAACCTGCGGAAGGATCATTAATGTTTTAATATCCTTACCGTTAATAAAATATTTGTTTATATTATAATAAATACATTATAGTATTACAAATAAAATATGAATTGCCAAAATGTATATGAGATCTATTATAGATCAAATGAAATTTCGAACAAGCAAATCGAAATAATGCAAATATTAAAATTATATATTGTATTTAATACATATGAGAGAAATTAATAAGCAGCCAAAGCAAACAAATAAAAATTCGAACAAGCAAATCGAATTATTAAAATAATAATATTAAATTATTATTGTATATCCTTACCGTTAATAAAATATTTGTTTATATTATAATAAATACATTATAATAATACAAATAAAATATGAATTGCCAAAATGTATATGAGATCTAATATAGATCAAATAAAATTTCGAACAAGCAAATCGAAATAATGCAAATATTAAAATTATATATTGTATTTAATACATATGAGAGAAATAATAAGCAGCCAAAGCAAACAAATAAAAATTCGAACAAGCAAATCGAATTATTAAAATAATAATATTAAATTATTATTGTATATCCTTACCGTTAATAAAATATTTGTTTATATTATAATAAATACATTATAGTAATACAAATAAAATATGAATTGCCAAAATGTATATGATCTAATATAGATCAAATGAAATTTCGAACAAGCAAATCGAAATAATGCAAATATTAAAATTATATATTGTATTTAATACATATGAGAGAAATAATAAGCAGCCAAAACAAACAAATAAAAATTCGAACAAGCAAATCGAATTATTAAAATAATAATATTAAATTATTATTGTATATAAACACAATTAAAATACTGTGTGTATATGGACCATAATATACACGCGTTGCGATATGTATTGTTCATCTCAGTTATGCGCATACATTGGATAATGCAACAACCTAAAATGTACAATGTTGTACCTGGTTTTATACAGGTTAATGTTTTATATAAATTTCAATTTATATCGCTAAAAAAGTATTAATATATATATATATATATTTATTTACAATAAATGCAATTTAAAAAGAAATACTTTGATATATATTGGTTATATAAAACTAAGACATTTCGCAGCATTCGTTTTAGGTATAAAAATAAATTTATTGAAGGAATTGATATATGCCAGTAAAATGGTGTATTTTTAATTTCTTTCAATAAAAACATATTTGACAAAATTAAGAAACCAATTTATAAAACTCTAAGCGGTGGATCACTCGGCTCATGGGTCGATGAAGAACGCAGCAAACTGTGCGTCATCGTGTGAACTGCAGGACACATGAACATCGACATTTTGAACGCATATCGCAGTCCATGCTGTTATGTACTTTAATTAATTTTATAGTGCTGCTTGGACTACATATGGTTGAGGGTTGTAAGACTATGCTAATTAAGTTGCTTATACAAATTTTATAATGAAATTTTATAAGCATATGGTATATTATTGGATAATAATAATTTAATTATTTTATTCATAATATTAAAAAATATATGAAAAACATTATCTCACATTAGTAAATAATTTGAATGTGAAAAACGAAGAGAAATATTTTCTTTTTCAATCAAATGATACTGAGAAATGTCTAGCATAAAAATTTATCTAGAATTGTCTCTTATTAATGATTAGAAAATAGAAAACCGTTGACAATATTATTGTTCTTCGTTGATTCGTTAAATCAAACAAATGCCATTTATATACAGATATTATTAATATAACGAATTTAATAAAATGTTTTATCATTATATATAAAGAATTAATTGCATATAAAAGTTATACACAACCTCAACTCATATGGGACTACCCCCTGAATTTAAGCATATTAATTAGGGGAGGAAAAGAAACTAACAAGGATTTTCTTAGTAGCGGCGAGCGAAAAGAAATCAGTTCAGCACTAAGTCACTTTGTCTATATGGCAAATGTGAGATGCAGTGTATGGAGCGTCAATATTCTAGTATGAGAAATTAACGATTTAAGTCCTTCTTAAATGAGGCCATTTACCCATAGAGGGTGCCAGGCCCGTATAACGTTAATGATTACTAGATGATGTTTCCAAAGAGTCGTGTTGCTTGATAGTGCAGCACTAAGTGGGTGGTAAACTCCATCTAAAACTAAATATAACCATGAGACCGATAGTAAACAAGTACCGTGAGGGAAAGTTGAAAAGAACTCTGAATAGAGAGTTAAACAGTACGTGAAACTGCTTAGAGGTTAAGCCCGATGAACCTGAATATCCGTTATGGAAAATTCATCATTAGAATTGTAATATTTAAACAATATTATGATAATAGTGTGCATTTTTTCCATATAAGGACATTGTAATCTATTAGCATACCAAATTTATCATAAAATATAACTTATAGTTTATTCAAATTAATTTGCTTGCATTTTAACACAGAATAAATGTTATTAATTTGATAAAGTGCTGATAGATTTATATGAATACAGTGCGTTAATTTTTCGGAATTATATAATGGCATAATTATCATTGATTTTTGTGTTTATTATATGCACTTGTAGGATTAACAATGCGAAAGATTCAGGATACCTTCGGGACCCGTCTTGAAACACGGACCAAGGAGTCTAACATATGTGCAAGTTATTGGGATATAAACCTAATAGCGTAATTAACTTGACTAATAATGGGATTAGTTTTTTAACTATTTATAGCTAATTAACACAATCCCGGGGCGTTCTATATAGTTATGTATAATGATATTTATATTATTTATGCCTCTAACTGGAACGTACCTTGAGCATATATGCTGTGACCCGAAAGATGGTGAACTATACTTGATCAGGTTGAAGTCAGGGGAAACCCTGATGGAAGACCGAAACAGTTCTGACGTGCAAATCGATTGTCAGAATTGAGTATAGGGGCGAAAGACCAATCGAACCATCTAGTAGCTGGTTCCTTCCGAAGTTTCCCTCAGGATAGCTGGTGCATTTTAATATTATATAAAATAATCTTATCTGGTAAAGCGAATGATTAGAGGCCTTAGGGTCGAAACGATCTTAACCTATTCTCAAACTTTAAATGGGTAAGAACCTTAACTTTCTTGATATGAAGTTCAAGGTTATGATATAATGTGCCCAGTGGGCCACTTTTGGTAAGCAGAACTGGCGCTGTGGGATGAACCAAACGTAATGTTACGGTGCCCAAATTAACAACTCATGCAGATACCATGAAAGGCGTTGGTTGCTTAAAACAGCAGGACGGTGATCATGGAAGTCGAAATCCGCTAAGGAGTGTGTAACAACTCACCTGCCGAAGCAACTAGCCCTTAAAATGGATGGCGCTTAAGTTGTATACCTATACATTACCGCTAAAGTAGATGATTTATATTACTTGTAATATAAATTTTGAAACTTTAGTGAGTAGGAAGGTACAATGGTATGCGTAGAAGTGTTTGGCGTAAGCCTGCATGGAGCTGCCATTGGTACAGATCTTGGTGGTAGTAGCAAATAATCGAATGAGACCTTGGAGGACTGAAGTGGAGAAGGGTTTCGTGTGAACAGTGGTTGATCACGAGTTAGTCGGTCCTAAGTTCAAGGCGAAAGCCGAAAATTTTCAAGTAAAATACAAATGCCAAACAAATATATATATTATATAAAATCTAGCTAAATTAATATACTTGAATAATTTTGAACGAAAGGGAATACGGTTCCAATTCCGTAACCTGTTGAGTATCCGTTTGTTATTAAATATGGGCCTCGTGCTCATCCTGGCAACAGGAACGACCATAAAGAAGCCGTCGAGAGATATCGGAAGAGTTTTCTTTTCTGTTTTATAGCCGTACTACCATGGAAGTCTTTCGCAGAGAGATATGGTAGATGGGCTAGAAGAGCATGACATATACTGTTGTGTCGATATTTTCTCCTCGGACCTTGAAAATTTATGGTGGGGACACGCAAACTTCTCAACAGGCCGTACCAATATCCGCAGCTGGTCTCCAAGGTGAAGAGTCTCTAGTCGATAGAATAATGTAGGTAAGGGAAGTCGGCAAATTAGATCCGTAACTTCGGGATAAGGATTGGCTCTGAAGATTGAGATAGTCGGGCTTGATTGGGAAACAATAACATGGTTTATGTGCTCGTTCTGGGTAAATAGAGTTTCTAGCATTTATGTTAGTTACTTGTTCCCCGGATAGTTTAGTTACGTAGCCAATTGTGGAACTTTCTTGCTAAAATTTTTAAGAATACTAATTGGGTTAAACCAATTAGTTCTTATTAATTATAACGATTATCAATTAACAATCAATTCAGAACTGGCACGGACTTGGGGAATCCGACTGTCTAATTAAAACAAAGCATTGTGATGGCCCTAGCGGGTGTTGACACAATGTGATTTCTGCCCAGTGCTCTGAATGTCAAAGTGAAGAAATTCAAGTAAGCGCGGGTCAACGGCGGGAGTAACTATGACTCTCTTAAGGTAGCCAAATGCCTCGTCATCTAATTAGTGACGCGCATGAATGGATTAACGACGGACGTGTGTTTTCTCGTGGTCCCAATCAAACGGTCATTTCAAAGTTATTTCTGGGTGTACAGAGCTCGAAATTGGACTAAAATTCGCAGTTTAGTGCAAGGAAGACGCCTGTGTAAAAACAATTTTGAAAAGTGAGCGGTAAGAGTGGAAATCGCCGTTTTCCTTTTTGGAAAATTTCCACACGTGCGCGTGGGTGAGTGCAGCCGCGAGAACTTTCGTGAGAGCAAAAGCGGCGAGAGCGAGCTTTCTCTCTCGCAGTCAGCTGTTCTAGCGGGTGTGTGTACCGGCTAAACTTGCGTATCGGGTAAGTGTACTTGCTCGAGTAAGTTTGGTGGTAGGAGGAAAATGGCTCCATCTCCGATGGAGACGGCAGGTGGATGCTCGGGCAGTGAGTCTGCGAGCAGTCGTAGCGGCAGTGTTAGCCGTGATAGGCAGGGTCGGTCGAAGGGAAAGCGTGGCAGAGGTGCAGCTGCGAGGGATGCCTCACAGGCCAAGTATGTGGCCATCGACGGAGGCAGTGGTGGACCGAAGCAACTTGTGGAGAAGACGCTGTCATCGCTGGAGATGCCGCCGCCGCCGGCTCCCGTTGCTGCCATCGTCCCCGCTGCTGGCACTGTCCCCGCTGCCTCCTCTGCCGATGCCTGCGTCGGCGTCGCAGCTGGCGCCGCTGCTGGCGCCGCTGCCACCGGAGAAGGAGAATGCGTAGAGGAGCTCGAGGCAATGGAGATCGTGAGAGGTGGCCTCGGCCGAATTTCCGCGGAGATCGCGAAAATTAGGTCGGAGATCGTGCTGGACGTCACCACCTGCCTGGGACGAAGCTCAACGAGGGAGTTACTCAGAGTCGCCGCAAAGTACGAGGCCCTGATCTCGGCGCTCACGGTGCGCAATGCGATTTTGGAGGACCGGTGGAAGCAAATGAAGAGGACGCCGCTGCCAACGCCGCCACCGCCGCCACCGCCGACTATCCAACATGGAGCCGCCCATATGCCCTCGGTGTATGCCACTGCGTACCCCAGCCTGCCGGTGTCCTCTGTCATGCCCCCTGCCGTGCCGGTCCCGATGCCGAGGAAGCCGCGCGAGACCTGGTCGGCTGTGGTTCACAGCTCAGACCCGAATATTTCGGGGCAGCAGCTGGCTGAAAAGGTGCGGAAGGAGATTGCTCCTTCACTAGGAGTCCGTCTACACGAAGTCAGAGGACTGGCGCGTGGCGGTGCCATTATCCGCACCCCGTCGTCCGGGGAAATAAGGAAGGTTGTGGCAAATAGGAAGTTTGCAGAAGCTGGCTTGGAGGTGAAGCAAAGCCCAGCCCAGACTCCAAAAGTTCTGGTCAGCAATGTTGATACTGCGACGCCACCGGCTGATTTTATGAGCGAGTTGTTTAAAAACAACTTCGCAGACCGAATGGACCTGGAGGCCTTCAAAAAGCAGGTGCGGCTAGAGAAATCGTGGTCGCAGGCGGATGGCGCCACTGTAAATGTGACGCTGGAAGTCAGCACCACGGCCCTCGACGTGCTTGACGGCGGCAAGGCGTACATTGGCTGGTTTGCGTACAACTGCCGGGCGTTGGTGCGCACTTACGCATGCCACAGGTGCGTGGGTTTCGACCACAAGGTGAAGGACTGCCGGTATAAGGAGAATGTCTGCCGACAGTGCGGACAAACTGGCCACAGTGCACGCGAGTGCCAGAAGCCGGTGGACTGCCGGAACTGCCGGTTTAAGGGCTACCCGTCGGGACACCACATGCTGTCCCCGGGATGTCCCGTATATGCGGCAGTGCTTGCGAGGGTGAACTCTAGACATTAATGTTTAGGTTCATCCAAGCAAACTGTGGTCGAGGACGAGCGGCGACCATCGAGCTCGGAGTCCGGTTGCTTGAAAGCAAGAGTCTGTTCGCACTGGTTCAGGAGCCTTACGCAGGTGACGAGAGGATAGACGTGTTGCCGGATGGAGTGCGAAGCTTCGTCGATCGGCGAGGGAAGGCAGCCATCTTTGTCAGCCACCAGGATGTCATCTGCATGCCAGTGGAGCCGCTCACCAACAACTACGGCGTGTGTGTGTGCATCAAAGGAAGTTTTGGCTCAATCTTCCTTTGCGCCGCATACTGCCAGTTCGATAGCAGACCAAATGGTAGACCGAACCCGCAACCGGATGAATACAGCTACAACCTCCAGTCGTACCTAAGGTACTTGGATTCTGTCCTGCTGCTGGCCAGCAGTACTCCAGCAATCTTCGGACTTGACGCGAACGCAGCGTCCCCCATGTGGTTTAGTAAACTCCCTCCTCGACCGGAGGGACTAACTAACTACTCCCGGGGTGAGCTGCTGTCCGAGTGGATGCTGACGAAGGGAGCGGTGGTCTTGAACCAACCTAGTCAAAGCTACACGTTCGATAACATAAGATCGCACAGCGATATCGACGTGACATTCGCCAACTCAGCAGGACATATGCTAGCCACATATGAGTGGAGAGTGGACGAGTGGGAATTGAGTGACCACAACGTAATTTCCGTTGTGGCCAGCACCTCGACCGCGAATGCCGTTGGGAGATTATCTCCGGTACCGTCCTGGAACTTCTCCAATGCACGTTGGCGTCTGTTCGAACAGGAATTGGTGAATAGGGCAGCCGAGATTCCGGAAGACTTCCAAGGATTGCCGCTGGACCAACAAGTGTCTAGACTCCGCAGGATGGTGCACGATGTGTGCGACCTTGCGTTGGGAAGGAGAACGCCCGGACAGCCGAGAACGAGGGTAAGTTGGTGGACCGCTGACCTTTGCGCAAAGCGCCGCCAAGTCAGGAGACTCAGGCGCCGTCTTCAGGATGCCAGACGCCATCAGCATGATGACGTGGCCGAGCTGACTGTAGTGGAGCTGAGGCTTGCCACAGCCGACTACAGGAAGCTTATCGTGAGGACCAAGGAGAACAGCTGGAGACGCATCGTGGGAGAAAACTCGCACGATCCCTGGGGGCGCGTCTACAAGATGTGCCGAGGTCGCAAGAGACGGACGGAGATTGGGTGCCTCCGCGTGAATGGCGAGCTGGTCACCAATTGGAGTGACTGTGCGCGAGTGCTCCTCCGCAACTTTTTCCCAGCTGCGGAGTCTGACGCACCGATTGCCCCCGTGGAGGAAATCCCACCGCCCTTGAATGTCTCGGAAGTTGATGCTTGTGTCGCCAGGTTGAAGAGCAAGCGCTCGCCTGGCATGGACGGTATCAACGGGACGATTTGCAAGGCTGTGTGGCGTGCCATACCTCAGCATCTGACGGTGCTGTATTCAAACTGCGTCCGGTCGGGGTACTTCCCCGCAGAGTGGAAATGTCCACGTGTAGTGGCACTGCTCAAGGGACCCGACAAGGACAAGTGCGAACCGTCGTCATATCGCGGAATTTGCCTGCTGCCGGTTTTTGGCAAGGTGCTCGAGGCCATTATGGTGGATCGTGTGAGGGAAGTTCTTCCGGAAGGCTGTAGATGGCAATTCGGATTTCGCCAAGGACGTTGTGTGGAGGACGCTTGGATGCACGTTAAGAGCAGTGTTCATGCCAGCCCGGCGAAATACGTGCTCGGAATTTTCGTGGACTTCAAGGGAGCCTTTGACAACGTGGAATGGAGTGCTGCATTGCGCCGATTAGCCGAACTGGGATGCCGAGAGATGGGCTTGTGGCAGAGCTTTTTCTCAGGCAGAAGCGCAGTGATCCGAAGCAGTTACGAGGCAGTTAATGTTCCCGTAACTAGAGGCTGTCCGCAGGGATCAATCAGCGGCCCATTTATATGGGACTTGCTGATGGACGTTCTGCTCCGACGCCTTGAGTCGTACTGCGCCTTGAGCGCGTACGCGGATGACCTGCTGCTTCTCGTCGAGGGAGAATCCCGAAGCGTGCTAGAGACAAAAGGAGCGCAGCTAATGTCCATCGTAGAAGCGTGGGGGATGGAAGTCGGCGTTGCCGTCTCCACCAGCAAGACGGTGATAATGCTGCTTAAGGAGAACGCCCGCCCACCTTTGGCACGTAATCCTTCGGGTGTGCTTAGTCGGCCCCCAGCGGTCAAGCTTGCTGGAGCAAGCTTGCCGTATGTAAGCAGCTGCCGGTATCTTGGCATCACGGTCGAAGAAGGCTTGAAATTCTCCAAGCACTTCACCTCGCTCAAGCAGCGAATGACCGGAGTCGTTGGAGCATTGGCGCGTGTGCTTCGAGCAGACTGGGGATTCAGTCCTCGAGCCAAGCGGACCATCTATGCCGGACTCATGGTACCCTGTGTGCTATTTGGTGCCCCGATATGGTATGTCGATACGACGCAGGAAGTAGTGGCCAGGAAGCGACTTCTTTCTTGCCAGAGGCTCATCCTGCTTGGTAGCCTCCCGGTTTGCCGAACAGTGTCTACTGTGGCACTGCAGGTTCTTGCTGGCGCTCCCCCGCTTGATTTGGTCGCCAAGCAAGTGGCAGCCAAATACAAGCTTAAGCGTGGATACCCGTTGGAGGAGTACGATCTGTGTTATGGCGAGGACCTCACAAGTCTTAGCCGAGGGCAGATGAAGGTGCGTACTGAGCAGTGCATACTGCACGCGTGGCAAGACAGATGGGATAGCGTAGAGTCATCCGGCCGGGTGACCTACAAGTTCATCCCGGATGTCGAATTTGCCTATCGCGATCCTAACTTTGGATTCACGATGCGTACCGGATTCTTGCTTACAGGACATGGATCGCTAAACGCATTTCTGTTTGGTGTCAGAGCGTCGGGCACTGCCGCATGCTCATGTGGCGACCCATATGAGGACTGGCAACATGTTCTATGCGACTGCCCGAACTATGAAGATTTGCGAGACCTCGATGGACTTGGTGTGCAGCAAGTTGGCGAAAGATGGATTGGATTCGATGGCATACTAGCGGATCAGGAGAAGACCAGAAGGCTTACAGCGTTTGCCGAGGAGGCGTTCAACCGGAGGAGGGACTCTTAGTCCTCATCCCTGCCGTGTGGTAGCAGCGAAGAATACTGCCACAGTCTGTCATTGCTTGTCGTAGGAGGCGACTAATATGACATGGTTGCCCCATCCGAGCTTGTCGGAGCTGAAGGGGTGAGGCCCACCGAGCCTGTAATTTTCGGTACCACGGGTTGAGCAGTTATCCAAGGCTGCTCATTGAGGTCGGCCCCCTTGTGGGAGTTTCGTGGTGGCTGTGGTTGACACCTATATCGCGGGTAGAGTCCCCGGGCTCGACGTGGATGTTGCGTTTATACAACTCGGGTGCTGCGACCCAAAGAACAGTAGAGATTTTAGATAGATCTCGCCCCAACGCAAGGGGAAGTGCTTGCCCGACAAGCAAGTACTTAAATTGCTACTGGGGTGGTTGCTATGTACATAGCTATAGCTTCTAGTCCGGGGCGTTGGTCTGGCGCTTAACCTAGACCCGCTGCACTATATGCTCCAAAGTGGGCATATGTGAGTGCCGTGGTTGTAATCCCTTTAGTGTGGAACACGCCACGTTAAATAAGTTCGGAGGGATCCGATTCCCACTGTCCCTATCTACTATCTAGCGAAACCACAGCCAAGGGAACGGGCTTGGAATAATTAGCGGGGAAAGAAGACCCTTTTGAGCTTGACTCTAATCTGGCAGTGTAAGGAGACATAAGAGGTGTAGAATAAGTGGGAGATATTAGACCTCGGTTTGGTATCGCCAATGAAATACCACTACTCTTATTGTTTCCTTACTTACTTGATTAAATGGAACGTGTATCATTTCCTAGCCATTATACGGATATATTTATTATATCTTATGGTATTGGGTTTTGATGCAAGCTTCTTGATCAAAGTATCACGAGTTTGTTATATAATCGCAAACAAATTCTTTAATAAAACGGTGCATATATGTATTTTTGATTTGAAAATTTGGTATAACTCCAATTACTCAGGTATGATCCAATTCAAGGACATTGCCAGGTAGGGAGTTTGACTGGGGCGGTACATCTCTCAAATAATAACGGAGGTGTCCCAAGGCCAGCTCAGTGCGGACAGAAACCACACATAGAGCAAAAGGGCAAATGCTGACTTGATCTCGGTGTTCAGTACACACAGGGACAGCAAAAGCTCGGCCTATCGATCCTTTTGGTTTAAAGAGTTTTTAACAAGAGGTGTCAGAAAAGTTACCATAGGGATAACTGGCTTGTGGCGGCCAAGCGTTCATAGCGACGTCGCTTTTTGATCCTTCGATGTCGGCTCTTCCTATCATTGTGAAGCAAAATTCACCAAGCGTTGGATTGTTCACCCATGCAAGGGAACGTGAGCTGGGTTTAGACCGTCGTGAGACAGGTTAGTTTTACCCTACTAATGACAAAACGTTGTTGCGACAGCATTCCTGCGTAGTACGAGAGGAACCGCAGGTACGGACCAATGGCACAATACTTGTTCGAGCGAACAGTGGTATGACGCTACGTCCGTTGGATTATGCCTGAACGCCTCTAAGGTCGTATCCGTGCTGGACTGCAATGATAAATAAGGGGCAATTTGCATTGTATGGCTTCTAAACCATTTAAAGTTTATAATTTACTTTTTAAACGACAATGGATGTGATGCCAATGTAATTTGTAACATAGTAAATTGGGAGGATCTTTGATCACCTGATGCCGCGCTAGTTACATATAAAAGCATTATTTAATACAATGACAAAGCCTAGAATCAATTGTAAACGACTTTTGTAACAGGCAAGGTGTTGTAAGTGGTTGAGCAGCTGCCATACTGCGATCCACTGAAGCTTATCCTTTGCTTGATGATTCGATAATAAAATTGCATAATTTATTTGTTGTGTTGAACTTCTTATATAAAGTTCAACCAACAATCTATTTGTATGCATTGATTGTTTGCTTGGCTTTGTGGCGAATTTTTAATCCTTTATATATTACATTCCTAAGGTCTAGATTTTCAAGTAAGAGACCAATTTGATTAACATATCAATATAAGTACAACTCGACCATCTAATAATAACAATATGAATCGTCATCTTATTAGTGACGCGAAGATTGGCAAACATATAATATAAAAATATTCCTAAGGTCTAGATTTTCAAGTAAGAGACCAATTTGATTAACATATCAATATAAGTACAACTCGACCATCTAATAATAACAATATGAATCGTCATCTTATTAGTGACGCGAAGATTGGCAAACATATAATATAAAAATATTCCTAAGGTCTAGATTTTCAAGTAAGAGACCAATTTGATTAACATATCAATATAAGTACAACTCGACCATCTAATAATAACAATATGAATCGTCATCTTATTAGTGACGCGAAGATTGGCAAACATATAATATAAAAATATTCCTAAGGTCTAGATTTTCAAGTAAGAGACCAATTTGATTAACATATCAATATAAGTACAACTCGACCATCTAATAATAATATGAATCGTCATCTTATTAGTGACGCGAAGATTGGCAAACATATAATATAAAAATATTCCTAAGGTCTAGATTTTCAAGTAAGAGACCAATTTGATTAACATATCAATATAAGTACAACTCGACCATCTAATAATAATATGAATCGTCATCTTATTAGTGACGCGAAGATTGGCAAACATATAATATAAAAATATTCCTAAGGTCTAGATTTTCAAGTAAGAGACCAATTTGATTAACATATCAATATAAGTACAACTCGACCATCTAATAATAACAATATGAATCGTCATCTTTTTAGTGACGCGAAGATTGGCAAACATATAATATAAAAATATTCCTAAGGTCTAGAATCTTAAGCAATAGACCAATTCAACTAAGAGTTGACATATAAAAATATGTTCCTTTTAATGTTAGCAAAATTTTATCGTCACATACTGTTAGTGACGCGAACGTTTTTTTCTCCATGTTTATATGAATGTTTATTCAAAGGTAGAAAGGCAGGATCGTTATTTTATAAGTGAAGCGATAAAAAAATATTATGCAATAGGACATCTATTTATAAATATTTTTAAGTCTTAGAAATTCAAGTAAAGAGATTCAAGAAATTCATTCAACTTAGAGCGCACATATAATTAAAACTATTCCTGAGGTTTAGAAACCAAATTAAATAAAGAGGACATATAAACGTATGTGGTATTTTGATGGTAGTAAAAATGTATCGCGATATTATTAGTGACGCGACCAATTTTTATACTCTTTGCTCCATGTGCAAATATATCTAGTGTTTAGATAGTCAATTAAAAATGACAATTTTAACTAAAAGACTTAAAAAAGTGTTTGTCAAACTTATAATTTTGTCAATACTATATAAAACGCCAATCATATCCTTATAAAAGTAAATACGGTATATGGTTATAAATACAAAACCATATATAAATAAAAAAATGAAATCGTATGTATATGGCTTATAGGTATAATACCTATAAGGCATAATAATGTATAATATTAGCAAATATACATATAAAAGTGCATAAATTGTATAGATATGGCATAAAGAAGGCATTTATGAGAATAGCTAGTAGAATTTGCCCATACACTACTAGCGAAATGAGATATTTATACCTAGTGAGGGCGGCACTAGTACTATAAATTGTGGCAAAATAAATCTTATGCAAATGCATAGGATTTTGTCAATACCGTACAAAAAACTAAGTAAAACGTATGGATATTGAAAAATAAATGGATTATATTCATAAAATACGAATATTTCTTGCATTCTCTTGTTATACGAGAGAATATCATACGGAGCGGGCAGCCCCTAGTATAGTAAGCAGTCGAATGGGAGACAGCGTGTCCAAAAACACCTATAGGGAGGTGGTCGTTGGCGGACCTCTCCTCGTATTGGTCAAACTTATGATTTTGTCAATACTATATAAAACGCCAATCATATCCATATAAAAGTGAATACAGTATATGGATATGAATAAAAAACCATACATAAATAAAAAAAAATATGTATAAAAAATTATACATATATTTATATTAAGCAATCGTATGGATGTGGCTTATAGGTATAATACCTATAAGGCATAATAATGTATAATATAGCAAATATACATATAAAAGTGCATGAATTGTATAGATATGGCATATAAGTGACATATTTATGAGAATAGCTAGTAGAATTTGCCCATACACTACTAGCGAAATGAGATATTTATACCTAGTGAGGGCGGCACTAGTACTATAAATTGTGGCAAAATAAATCTTATGCAAATGCATAGGATTTTGTCAATACCGTACAAAAAACTAAGTAAAACGTATGGATATTGAAAAATAAATGGATTATATTCATAAAATACGAATATTTCTTGCATTCTCTTGTTATATGAGAGAATATCATACGGAGCGGGTAGCCCCTAGTATAGTAAGCAGTCGAATGGGAGACAGCGTGTCCAAAAACACCTATAGGGAGGTGGTCGTTGGCGGACCTCTCCTCGTATTGGTCAAACTTATGATTTTGTCAATACTATATAAAACGCCAATCATATCCATATAAAAGTGAATACAGTATATGGATATGAATAAAAAACCATACATAAATAAAAAAAAATATGTATAAAAAATTATACATATATTTATATTAAGCAATCGTATGGATGTGGCTTATAGGTATAATACCTATAAGGCATAATAATGTATAATATAGCAAATATACATATAAAAGTGCATGAATTGTATAGATATGGCATATAAGTGACATATTTATGAGAATAGCTAGTAGAATTTGCCCATACACTACTAGCGAAATGAGATATTTATACCTAGTGAGGGCGGCACTAGTACTATAAATTGTGGCAAAATAAATCTTATGCAAATGCATAGGATTTTGTCAATACCGTACAAAAAACTAAGTAAAACGTATGGATATTGAAAAATAAATGGATTATATTCATAAAATACGAATATTTCTTGCATTCTCTTGTTATATGAGAGAATATCATACGGAGCGGGTAGCCCCTAGTATAGTAAGCAGTCGAATGGGAGACAGCGTGTCCAAAAACACCTATAGGGAGGTGGTCGTTGGCGGACCTCTCCTCGTATTGGTCAAACTTATGATTTTGTCAATACTATATAAAACGCCAATCATATCCATATAAAATTGAATACAGTATATGGATATGAATAAAAAACCATACAAAAATAAAAAAAAAATATGTATAAAAAATTATACATATATTTATATTAAGCAATCGTATGGATGTGGCTTATAGGTATAATACCTATAAGGCATAATAATGTATAATATAGCAAATATACATATAAAAGTGCATGAATTGTATAGATATGGCATATAAGTGACATATTTATGAGAATAGCTAGTAGAATTTCCCCATACACTACTAGCGAAATGAGATATTTATACCTAGTGAGGGCGGCACTAGTACTATAAATTGTGGCAAAATAAATCTTATGCAAATGCATAGGATTTTGTCAATACCGTACAAAAAACTAAGTAAAACGTATGGATATTGAAAAATAAATGGATTATATTCATAAAATACGAATATTTCTTGCATTCTCTTGTTATATGAGAGAATATCATACGGAGCGGGTAGCCCCTAGTATAGTAAGCAGTCGAATGGGAGACAGCGTGTCCAAAAACACCTATAGGGAGGTGGTCGTTGGCGGACCTCTCCTCGTATTGGTCAAACTTATGATTTTGTCAATACTATATAAAACGCCAATCATATCCATATAAAAGTGAATACAGTATATGGATATGAATAAAAAACCATACATAAATAAAAAAAAAATATGTATAAAAAATTATACATATATTTATATTAAGCAATCGTATGGATGTGGCTTATAGGTATAATACCTATAAGGCATAATAATGTATAATATAGCAAATATACATATAAAAGTGCATGAATTGTATAGATATGGCATATAAGTGACATATTTATGAGAATAGCTAGTAGAATTTGCCCATACACTACTAGCGAAATGAGATATTTATACCTAGTGAGGGCGGCACTAGTACTATAAATTGTGGCAAAATAAATCTTATGCAAATGCATAGGATTTTGTCAATACCATACATAAACCGTATGGATATTGAGAAGTTAATAGATTACATCTATAATATGAGAAGTATTTTAGTATTCTTATTAAATAAGAGAATACTATAAGGGTGAGTGGCAAAGAGAATTGAATATACCCGAATGGGAGACAGCGTGTCCAAAAACTACTATAGGTGGTGTGGCAAATATGAGGAAGGCAATATATCCATATAATGAAAATAAAAGTGCGTTTTCTTATTATATAAGAGAACACTATATGGGTGAGTGGCAAAGTAAATTGAATATACCCGAATGGGAGACAGCGTGTCCAAAAACTACTATAGGTGGTGTGGCAAATATGAGGAAGGCAATATATCCATATAATGAAAATAAAAGTGCGTTTTCTTATTATATAAGAGAACACTATATGGGTGAGTGGCAAAGTAAATTGAATATACCCGAATGGGAGACAGCGTGTCCAAAAACTACTATAGGTGGTGTGGCAAATATGAGGAAGGCAATATATCCATATAATGAATATAAAAGTGCGTTGTCTTATTATATAAGAGAACACTATATGGGTGAGTGGCAAAGTAAATTGAATATACCCGAATGGGAGACAGCGTGTCCAAAAACTACTATAGGATGGTCAATGGGCCGGCCGTCTGCTATTGACATATGTCAGTAGAGAAGATATTATCCGTCAAATTTGTTTCTTTATTCATTTATTTGAATACGAGACTTGGCTCCGCGGTTAATATTTTAAGCCCAAAGATAATAACGTTGAAACAAAGGCCAAGTTTCTATTGTACATAGAATAACAAATTGTTTCCGAATTTTATCGTTAATTTTAGGAGGTAGGCTAACATGATTTATATTATATGTGTATTATTAAATAATAATAGTACATAAAAGTCTACCAAAGAAATATAAAAATGTAATTATGAATACATTTTCAATATTAATATCAACTTATATTGTTGATAATAAAAAATAGCTATTAAGAGAGTTATTTAAGAAATTATATAATATATAATAAAGAGTATATATATAAATAATATATAAGTATATATTATTTAAGAAATAAATATAGTAGTAATAATTATATATATACACTCGGTTCTATTTTATATATTACCAGAGACTTATATGGATATATATAGATAAATTTTAAATTTATCGTCAAAATACAAATGATTAACTCAATATCTTATATTGGTTAAACAAAAATTGTACATGTGTGGATACAATATATTATGTATGTCGAACAAAAATGATATTTTAGAATGAAATGTGCATATATAAAGAAAATATATGAAAAATAAATATTGTGTTTATAAAGAATATGATTCTTTTTGACATCAATAAAAACTTGTTATTATTAGTGGCGAAACAAGTATAAATTGGAAAACAAACGTATACGAATGCTATATAAAAATGGCCGTATTCGATAGAAATAAAATCTATAACAACATATATATTGCTAATTTCTATTCAAAAAATATGAATGAAATATGAATAAAAACATTATTCTGGTTGATCCTGCCAGTAGTTATATGCTTGTCTCAAAGATTAAGCCATGCATGTCTAAGTACACACGAATTAAAAGTGAAACCGCAAAAGGCTCATTATATCAGTTATGGTTCCTTAGATCGTTAACAGTTACTTGGATAACTGTGGTAATTCTAGAGCTAATACATGCAATTAAAACATGAACCTTATGGAACATGTGCTTTTATTAGGCTAAAACCAAGCGATCGCAAGATCGTTATATTGGTTGAACTCTAGATAACATGCAGATCGTATGGTCTTGTACCGACGACAGATCTTTCAAATGTCTGCCCTATCAACTTTTGATGGTAGTATCTAGGACTACCATGGTTGCAACGGGTAACGGGGAATCAGGGTTCGATTCCGGAGAGGGAGCCTGAGAAACGGCTACCACATCTAAGGAAGGCAGCAGGCGCGTAAATTACCCACTCCCAGCTCGGGGAGGTAGTGACGAAAAATAACAATACAGGACTCATATCCGAGGCCCTGTAATTGGAATGAGTACACTTTAAATCCTTTAACAAGGACCAATTGGAGGGCAAGTCTGGTGCCAGCAGCCGCGGTAATTCCAGCTCCAATAGCGTATATTAAAGTTGTTGCGGTTAAAACGTTCGTAGTTGAACTTGTGCTTCATACGGGTAGTACAACTTACAATTGTGGTTAGTACTATACCTTTATGTATGTAAGCGTATTACCGGTGGAGTTCTTACATGTGCTTAGATACTTGTATTTTTTCATATGTTCCTCCTATTTAAAAACCTGCATTAGTGCTCTTAAACGAGTGTTATTGTGGGCCGGTACAATTACTTTGAACAAATTAGAGTGCTTAAAGCAGGCTTCAAATGCCTGAATATTCTGTGCATGGGATAATGAAATAAGACCTCTGTTCTGCTTTCATTGGTTTTCAGATCAAGAGGTAATGATTAATAGAAGCAGTTTGGGGGCATTAGTATTACGACGCGAGAGGTGAAATTCTTGGACCGTCGTAAGACTAACTTAAGCGAAAGCATTTGCCAAAGATGTTTTCATTAATCAAGAACGAAAGTTAGAGGTTCGAAGGCGATCAGATACCGCCCTAGTTCTAACCATAAACGATGCCAGCTAGCAATTGGGTGTAGCTACTTTTATGGCTCTCTCAGTCGCTTCCCGGGAAACCAAAGCTTTTGGGCTCCGGGGGAAGTATGGTTGCAAAGCTGAAACTTAAAGGAATTGACGGAAGGGCACCACCAGGAGTGGAGCCTGCGGCTTAATTTGACTCAACACGGGAAAACTTACCAGGTCCGAACATAAGTGTGTAAGACAGATTGATAGCTCTTTCTCGAATCTATGGGTGGTGGTGCATGGCCGTTCTTAGTTCGTGGAGTGATTTGTCTGGTTAATTCCGATAACGAACGAGACTCAAATATATTAAATAGATATCTTCAGGATTATGGTGTTGAAGCTTATATAGCCTTCATTCATGGTGGCAGTAAAATGTTTATTGTGTTTGAATGTGTTTATATAAGTGGAGCCGTACCTGTTGGTTTGTCCCATTATAAGGACACTAGCTTCTTAAATGGACAAATTGCGTCTAGCAATAATGAGATTGAGCAATAACAGGTCTGTGATGCCCTTAGATGTCCTGGGCTGCACGCGCGCTACAATGAAAGTATCAACGTGTATTTCCTAGACCGAGAGGTCCGGGTAAACCGCTGAACCACTTTCATGCTTGGGATTGTGAACTGAAACTGTTCACATGAACTTGGAATTCCCAGTAAGTGTGAGTCATTAACTCGCATTGATTACGTCCCTGCCCTTTGTACACACCGCCCGTCGCTACTACCGATTGAATTATTTAGTGAGGTCTCCGGACGTGATCACTGTGACGCCTTGCGTGTTACGGTTGTTTCGCAAAAGTTGACCGAACTTGATTATTTAGAGGAAGTAAAAGTCGTAACAAGGTTTCCGTAGGTGAACCTGCGGAAGGATCATTAATGTTTTAATATCCTTACCGTTAATAAAATATTTGTTTATATTATAATAAATACATTATAGTATTACAAATAAAATATGAATTGCCAAAATGTATATGAGATCTATTATAGATCAAATGAAATTTCGAACAAGCAAATCGAAATAATGCAAATATTAAAATTATATATTGTATTTAATACATATGAGAGAAATTAATAAGCAGCCAAAGCAAACAAATAAAAATTCGAACAAGCAAATCGAATTATTAAAATAATAATATTAAATTATTATTGTATATCCTTACCGTTAATAAAATATTTGTTTATATTATAATAAATACATTATAATAATACAAATAAAATATGAATTGCCAAAATGTATATGAGATCTAATATAGATCAAATAAAATTTCGAACAAGCAAATCGAAATAATGCAAATATTAAAATTATATATTGTATTTAATACATATGAGAGAAATAATAAGCAGCCAAAGCAAACAAATAAAAATTCGAACAAGCAAATCGAATTATTAAAATAATAATATTAAATTATTATTGTATATCCTTACCGTTAATAAAATATTTGTTTATATTATAATAAATACATTATAGTAATACAAATAAAATATGAATTGCCAAAATGTATATGATCTAATATAGATCAAATGAAATTTCGAACAAGCAAATCGAAATAATGCAAATATTAAAATTATATATTGTATTTAATACATATGAGAGAAATAATAAGCAGCCAAAACAAACAAATAAAAATTCGAACAAGCAAATCGAATTATTAAAATAATAATATTAAATTATTATTGTATATAAACACAATTAAAATACTGTGTGTATATGGACCATAATATACACGCGTTGCGATATGTATTGTTCATCTCAGTTATGCGCATACATTGGATAATGCAACAACCTAAAATGTACAATGTTGTACCTGGTTTTATACAGGTTAATGTTTTATATAAATTTCAATTTATATCGCTAAAAAAGTATTAATATATATATATATATATTTATTTACAATAAATGCAATTTAAAAAGAAATACTTTGATATATATTGGTTATATAAAACTAAGACATTTCGCAGCATTCGTTTTAGGTATAAAAATAAATTTATTGAAGGAATTGATATATGCCAGTAAAATGGTGTATTTTTAATTTCTTTCAATAAAAACATATTTGACAAAATTAAGAAACCAATTTATAAAACTCTAAGCGGTGGATCACTCGGCTCATGGGTCGATGAAGAACGCAGCAAACTGTGCGTCATCGTGTGAACTGCAGGACACATGAACATCGACATTTTGAACGCATATCGCAGTCCATGCTGTTATGTACTTTAATTAATTTTATAGTGCTGCTTGGACTACATATGGTTGAGGGTTGTAAGACTATGCTAATTAAGTTGCTTATACAAATTTTATAATGAAATTTTATAAGCATATGGTATATTATTGGATAATAATAATTTAATTATTTTATTCATAATATTAAAAAATATATGAAAAACATTATCTCACATTAGTAAATAATTTGAATGTGAAAAACGAAGAGAAATATTTTCTTTTTCAATCAAATGATACTGAGAAATGTCTAGCATAAAAATTTATCTAGAATTGTCTCTTATTAATGATTAGAAAATAGAAAACCGTTGACAATATTATTGTTCTTCGTTGATTCGTTAAATCAAACAAATGCCATTTATATACAGATATTATTAATATAACGAATTTAATAAAATGTTTTATCATTATATATAAAGAATTAATTGCATATAAAAGTTATACACAACCTCAACTCATATGGGACTACCCCCTGAATTTAAGCATATTAATTAGGGGAGGAAAAGAAACTAACAAGGATTTTCTTAGTAGCGGCGAGCGAAAAGAAATCAGTTCAGCACTAAGTCACTTTGTCTATATGGCAAATGTGAGATGCAGTGTATGGAGCGTCAATATTCTAGTATGAGAAATTAACGATTTAAGTCCTTCTTAAATGAGGCCATTTACCCATAGAGGGTGCCAGGCCCGTATAACGTTAATGATTACTAGATGATGTTTCCAAAGAGTCGTGTTGCTTGATAGTGCAGCACTAAGTGGGTGGTAAACTCCATCTAAAACTAAATATAACCATGAGACCGATAGTAAACAAGTACCGTGAGGGAAAGTTGAAAAGAACTCTGAATAGAGAGTTAAACAGTACGTGAAACTGCTTAGAGGTTAAGCCCGATGAACCTGAATATCCGTTATGGAAAATTCATCATTAGAATTGTAATATTTAAACAATATTATGATAATAGTGTGCATTTTTTCCATATAAGGACATTGTAATCTATTAGCATACCAAATTTATCATAAAATATAACTTATAGTTTATTCAAATTAATTTGCTTGCATTTTAACACAGAATAAATGTTATTAATTTGATAAAGTGCTGATAGATTTATATGAATACAGTGCGTTAATTTTTCGGAATTATATAATGGCATAATTATCATTGATTTTTGTGTTTATTATATGCACTTGTAGGATTAACAATGCGAAAGATTCAGGATACCTTCGGGACCCGTCTTGAAACACGGACCAAGGAGTCTAACATATGTGCAAGTTATTGGGATATAAACCTAATAGCGTAATTAACTTGACTAATAATGGGATTAGTTTTTTAACTATTTATAGCTAATTAACACAATCCCGGGGCGTTCTATATAGTTATGTATAATGATATTTATATTATTTATGCCTCTAACTGGAACGTACCTTGAGCATATATGCTGTGACCCGAAAGATGGTGAACTATACTTGATCAGGTTGAAGTCAGGGGAAACCCTGATGGAAGACCGAAACAGTTCTGACGTGCAAATCGATTGTCAGAATTGAGTATAGGGGCGAAAGACCAATCGAACCATCTAGTAGCTGGTTCCTTCCGAAGTTTCCCTCAGGATAGCTGGTGCATTTTAATATTATATAAAATAATCTTATCTGGTAAAGCGAATGATTAGAGGCCTTAGGGTCGAAACGATCTTAACCTATTCTCAAACTTTAAATGGGTAAGAACCTTAACTTTCTTGATATGAAGTTCAAGGTTATGATATAATGTGCCCAGTGGGCCACTTTTGGTAAGCAGAACTGGCGCTGTGGGATGAACCAAACGTAATGTTACGGTGCCCAAATTAACAACTCATGCAGATACCATGAAAGGCGTTGGTTGCTTAAAACAGCAGGACGGTGATCATGGAAGTCGAAATCCGCTAAGGAGTGTGTAACAACTCACCTGCCGAAGCAACTAGCCCTTAAAATGGATGGCGCTTAAGTTGTATACCTATACATTACCGCTAAAGTAGATGATTTATATTACTTGTAATATAAATTTTGAAACTTTAGTGAGTAGGAAGGTACAATGGTATGCGTAGAAGTGTTTGGCGTAAGCCTGCATGGAGCTGCCATTGGTACAGATCTTGGTGGTAGTAGCAAATAATCGAATGAGACCTTGGAGGACTGAAGTGGAGAAGGGTTTCGTGTGAACAGTGGTTGATCACGAGTTAGTCGGTCCTAAGTTCAAGGCGAAAGCCGAAAATTTTCAAGTAAAATACAAATGCCAAACAAATATATATATTATATAAAATCTAGCTAAATTAATATACTTGAATAATTTTGAACGAAAGGGAATACGGTTCCAATTCCGTAACCTGTTGAGTATCCGTTTGTTATTAAATATGGGCCTCGTGCTCATCCTGGCAACAGGAACGACCATAAAGAAGCCGTCGAGAGATATCGGAAGAGTTTTCTTTTCTGTTTTATAGCCGTACTACCATGGAAGTCTTTCGCAGAGAGATATGGTAGATGGGCTAGAAGAGCATGACATATACTGTTGTGTCGATATTTTCTCCTCGGACCTTGAAAATTTATGGTGGGGACACGCAAACTTCTCAACAGGCCGTACCAATATCCGCAGCTGGTCTCCAAGGTGAAGAGTCTCTAGTCGATAGAATAATGTAGGTAAGGGAAGTCGGCAAATTAGATCCGTAACTTCGGGATAAGGATTGGCTCTGAAGATTGAGATAGTCGGGCTTGATTGGGAAACAATAACATGGTTTATGTGCTCGTTCTGGGTAAATAGAGTTTCTAGCATTTATGTTAGTTACTTGTTCCCCGGATAGTTTAGTTACGTAGCCAATTGTGGAACTTTCTTGCTAAAATTTTTAAGAATACTAATTGGGTTAAACCAATTAGTTCTTATTAATTATAACGATTATCAATTAACAATCAATTCAGAACTGGCACGGACTTGGGGAATCCGACTGTCTAATTAAAACAAAGCATTGTGATGGCCCTAGCGGGTGTTGACACAATGTGATTTCTGCCCAGTGCTCTGAATGTCAAAGTGAAGAAATTCAAGTAAGCGCGGGTCAACGGCGGGAGTAACTATGACTCTCTTAAGGTAGCCAAATGCCTCGTCATCTAATTAGTGACGCGCATGAATGGATTAACGAGATTCCTACTGTCCCTATCTACTATCTAGCGAAACCACAGCCAAGGGAACGGGCTTGGAATAATTAGCGGGGAAAGAAGACCCTTTTGAGCTTGACTCTAATCTGGCAGTGTAAGGAGACATAAGAGGTGTAGAATAAGTGGGAGATATTAGACCTCGGTTTGGTATCGCCAATGAAATACCACTACTCTTATTGTTTCCTTACTTACTTGATTAAATGGAACGTGTATCATTTCCTAGCCATTATACGGATATATTTATTATATCTTATGGTATTGGGTTTTGATGCAAGCTTCTTGATCAAAGTATCACGAGTTTGTTATATAATCGCAAACAAATTCTTTAATAAAACGGTGCATTTATGTATTTTTGATTTGAAAATTTGGTATAACTCCAATTACTCAGGTATGATCCAATTCAAGGACATTGCCAGGTAGGGAGTTTGACTGGGGCGGTACATCTCTCAAATAATAACGGAGGTGTCCCAAGGCCAGCTCAGTGCGGACAGAAACCACACATAGAGCAAAAGGGCAAATGCTGACTTGATCTCGGTGTTCAGTACACACAGGGACAGCAAAAGCTCGGCCTATCGATCCTTTTGGTTTAAAGAGTTTTTAACAAGAGGTGTCAGAAAAGTTACCATAGGGATAACTGGCTTGTGGCGGCCAAGCGTTCATAGCGACGTCGCTTTTTGATCCTTCGATGTCGGCTCTTCCTATCATTGTGAAGCAAAATTCACCAAGCGTTGGATTGTTCACCCATGCAAGGGAACGTGAGCTGGGTTTAGACCGTCGTGAGACAGGTTAGTTTTACCCTACTAATGACAAAACGTTGTTGCGACAGCATTCCTGCGTAGTACGAGAGGAACCGCAGGTACGGACCAATGGCACAATACTTGTTCGAGCGAACAGTGGTATGACGCTACGTCCGTTGGATTATGCCTGAACGCCTCTAAGGTCGTATCCGTGCTGGACTGCAATGATAAATAAGGGGCAATTTGCATTGTATGGCTTCTAAACCATTTAAAGTTTATAATTTACTTTTTAAACGACAATGGATGTGATGCCAATGTAATTTGTAACATAGTAAATTGGGAGGATCTTTGATCACCTGATGCCGCGCTAGTTACATATAAAAGCATTATTTAATACAATGACAAAGCCTAGAATCAATTGTAAACGACTTTTGTAACAGGCAAGGTGTTGTAAGTGGTTGAGCAGCTGCCATACTGCGATCCACTGAAGCTTATCCTTTGCTTGATGATTCGATAATAAAATTGCATAATTTATTTGTTGTGTTGAACTTCTTATATAAAGTTCAACCAACAATCTATTTGTATGCATTGATTGTTTGCTTGGCTTTGTGGCGAATTTTTAATCCTTTATATATTACATTCCTAAGGTCTAGATTTTCAAGTAAGAGACCAATTTGATTAACATATCAATATAAGTACAACTCGACCATCTAATAATAACAATATGAATCGTCATCTTATTAGTGACGCGAAGATTGGCAAACATATAATATAAAAATATTCCTAAGGTCTAGATTTTCAAGTAAGAGACCAATTTGATTAACATATCAATATAAGTACAACTCGACCATCTAATAATAACAATATGAATCGTCATCTTATTAGTGACGCGAAGATTGGCAAACATATAATATAAAAATATTCCTAAGGTCTAGATTTTCAAGTAAGAGACCAATTTGATTAACATATCAATATAAGTACAACTCGACCATCTAATAATAACAATATGAATCGTCATCTTATTAGTGACGCGAAGATTGGCAAACATATAATATAAAAATATTCCTAAGGTCTAGATTTTCAAGTAAGAGACCAATTTGATTAACATATCAATATAAGTACAACTCGACCATCTAATAATAATATGAATCGTCATCTTATTAGTGACGCGAAGATTGGCAAACATATAATATAAAAATATTCCTAAGGTCTAGATTTTCAAGTAAGAGACCAATTTGATTAACATATCAATATAAGTACAACTCGACCATCTAATAATAATATGAATCGTCATCTTATTAGTGACGCGAAGATTGGCAAACATATAATATAAAAATATTCCTAAGGTCTAGATTTTCAAGTAAGAGACCAATTTGATTAACATATCAATATAAGTACAACTCGACCATCTAATAATAACAATATGAATCGTCATCTTTTTAGTGACGCGAAGATTGGCAAACATATAATATAAAAATATTCCTAAGGTCTAGAATCTTAAGCAATAGACCAATTCAACTAAGAGTTGACATATAAAAATATGTTCCTTTTAATGTTAGCAAAATTTTATCGTCACATACTGTTAGTGACGCGAACGTTTTTTTCTCCATGTTTATATGAATGTTTATTCAAAGGTAGAAAGGCAGGATCGTTATTTTATAAGTGAAGCGATAAAAAAATATTATGCAATAGGACATCTATTTATAAATATTTTTAAGTCTTAGAAATTCAAGTAAAGAGATTCAAGAAATTCATTCAACTTAGAGCGCACATATAATTAAAACTATTCCTGAGGTTTAGAAACCAAATTAAATAAAGAGGACATATAAACGTATGTGGTATTTTGATGGTAGTAAAAATGTATCGCGATATTATTAGTGACGCGACCAATTTTTATACTCTTTGCTCCATGTGCAAATATATCTAGTGTTTAGATAGTCAATTAAAAATGACAATTTTAACTAAAAGACTTAAAAAAGTGTTTGTCAAACTTATAATTTTGTCAATACTATATAAAACGCCAATCATATCCTTATAAAAGTAAATACGGTATATGGTTATAAATACAAAACCATATATAAATAAAAAAATGAAATCGTATGTATATGGCTTATAGGTATAATACCTATAAGGCATAATAATGTATAATATTAGCAAATATACATATAAAAGTGCATAAATTGTATAGATATGGCATAAAGAAGGCATTTATGAGAATAGCTAGTAGAATTTGCCCATACACTACTAGCGAAATGAGATATTTATACCTAGTGAGGGCGGCACTAGTACTATAAATTGTGGCAAAATAAATCTTATGCAAATGCATAGGATTTTGTCAATACCGTACAAAAAACTAAGTAAAACGTATGGATATTGAAAAATAAATGGATTATATTCATAAAATACGAATATTTCTTGCATTCTCTTGTTATACGAGAGAATATCATACGGAGCGGGCAGCCCCTAGTATAGTAAGCAGTCGAATGGGAGACAGCGTGTCCAAAAACACCTATAGGGAGGTGGTCGTTGGCGGACCTCTCCTCGTATTGGTCAAACTTATGATTTTGTCAATACTATATAAAACGCCAATCATATCCATATAAAAGTGAATACAGTATATGGATATGAATAAAAAACCATACATAAATAAAAAAAAATATGTATAAAAAATTATACATATATTTATATTAAGCAATCGTATGGATGTGGCTTATAGGTATAATACCTATAAGGCATAATAATGTATAATATAGCAAATATACATATAAAAGTGCATGAATTGTATAGATATGGCATATAAGTGACATATTTATGAGAATAGCTAGTAGAATTTGCCCATACACTACTAGCGAAATGAGATATTTATACCTAGTGAGGGCGGCACTAGTACTATAAATTGTGGCAAAATAAATCTTATGCAAATGCATAGGATTTTGTCAATACCGTACAAAAAACTAAGTAAAACGTATGGATATTGAAAAATAAATGGATTATATTCATAAAATACGAATATTTCTTGCATTCTCTTGTTATATGAGAGAATATCATACGGAGCGGGTAGCCCCTAGTATAGTAAGCAGTCGAATGGGAGACAGCGTGTCCAAAAACACCTATAGGGAGGTGGTCGTTGGCGGACCTCTCCTCGTATTGGTCAAACTTATGATTTTGTCAATACTATATAAAACGCCAATCATATCCATATAAAAGTGAATACAGTATATGGATATGAATAAAAAACCATACATAAATAAAAAAAAATATGTATAAAAAATTATACATATATTTATATTAAGCAATCGTATGGATGTGGCTTATAGGTATAATACCTATAAGGCATAATAATGTATAATATAGCAAATATACATATAAAAGTGCATGAATTGTATAGATATGGCATATAAGTGACATATTTATGAGAATAGCTAGTAGAATTTGCCCATACACTACTAGCGAAATGAGATATTTATACCTAGTGAGGGCGGCACTAGTACTATAAATTGTGGCAAAATAAATCTTATGCAAATGCATAGGATTTTGTCAATACCGTACAAAAAACTAAGTAAAACGTATGGATATTGAAAAATAAATGGATTATATTCATAAAATACGAATATTTCTTGCATTCTCTTGTTATATGAGAGAATATCATACGGAGCGGGTAGCCCCTAGTATAGTAAGCAGTCGAATGGGAGACAGCGTGTCCAAAAACACCTATAGGGAGGTGGTCGTTGGCGGACCTCTCCTCGTATTGGTCAAACTTATGATTTTGTCAATACTATATAAAACGCCAATCATATCCATATAAAATTGAATACAGTATATGGATATGAATAAAAAACCATACAAAAATAAAAAAAAAATATGTATAAAAAATTATACATATATTTATATTAAGCAATCGTATGGATGTGGCTTATAGGTATAATACCTATAAGGCATAATAATGTATAATATAGCAAATATACATATAAAAGTGCATGAATTGTATAGATATGGCATATAAGTGACATATTTATGAGAATAGCTAGTAGAATTTCCCCATACACTACTAGCGAAATGAGATATTTATACCTAGTGAGGGCGGCACTAGTACTATAAATTGTGGCAAAATAAATCTTATGCAAATGCATAGGATTTTGTCAATACCGTACAAAAAACTAAGTAAAACGTATGGATATTGAAAAATAAATGGATTATATTCATAAAATACGAATATTTCTTGCATTCTCTTGTTATACGAGAGAATATCATACGGAGCGGGCAGCCCCTAGTATAGTAAGCAGTCGAATGGGAGACAGCGTGTCCAAAAACACCTATAGGGAGGTGGTCGTTGGCGGACCTCTCCTCGTATTGGTCAAACTTATGATTTTGTCAATACTATATAAAACGCCAATCATATCCATATAAAAGTGAATACAGTATATGGATATGAATAAAAAACCATACATAAATAAAAAAAAAATATGTATAAAAAATTATACATATATTTATATTAAGCAATCGTATGGATGTGGCTTATAGGTATAATACCTATAAGGCATAATAATGTATAATATAGCAAATATACATATAAAAGTGCATGAATTGTATAGATATGGCATATAAGTGACATATTTATGAGAATAGCTAGTAGAATTTGCCCATACACTACTAGCGAAATGAGATATTTATACCTAGTGAGGGCGGCACTAGTACTATAAATTGTGGCAAAATAAATCTTATGCAAATGCATAGGATTTTGTCAATACCATACATAAACCGTATGGATATTGAGAAGTTAATAGATTACATCTATAATATGAGAAGTATTTTAGTATTCTTATTAAATAAGAGAATACTATAAGGGTGAGTGGCAAAGAGAATTGAATATACCCGAATGGGAGACAGCGTGTCCAAAAACTACTATAGGTGGTGTGGCAAATATGAGGAAGGCAATATATCCATATAATGAAAATAAAAGTGCGTTTTCTTATTATATAAGAGAACACTATATGGGTGAGTGGCAAAGTAAATTGAATATACCCGAATGGGAGACAGCGTGTCCAAAAACTACTATAGGTGGTGTGGCAAATATGAGGAAGGCAATATATCCATATAATGAAAATAAAAGTGCGTTTTCTTATTATATAAGAGAACACTATATGGGTGAGTGGCAAAGTAAATTGAATATACCCGAATGGGAGACAGCGTGTCCAAAAACTACTATAGGTGGTGTGGCAAATATGAGGAAGGCAATATATCCATATAATGAATATAAAAGTGCGTTGTCTTATTATATAAGAGAACACTATATGGGTGAGTGGCAAAGTAAATTGAATATACCCGAATGGGAGACAGCGTGTCCAAAAACTACTATAGGATGGTCAATGGGCCGGCCGTCTGCTATTGACATATGTCAGTAGAGAAGATATTATCCGTCAAATTTGTTTCTTTATTCATTTATTTGAATACGAGACTTGGCTCCGCGGTTAATATTTTAAGCCCAAAGATAATAACGTTGAAACAAAGGCCAAGTTTCTATTGTACATAGAATAACAAATTGTTTCCGAATTTTATCGTTAATTTTAGGAGGTAGGCTAACATGATTTATATTATATGTGTATTATTAAATAATAATAGTACATAAAAGTCTACCAAAGAAATATAAAAATGTAATTATGAATACATTTTCAATATTAATATCAACTTATATTGTTGATAATAAAAAATAGCTATTAAGAGAGTTATTTAAGAAATTATATAATATATAATAAAGAGTATATATATAAATAATATATAAGTATATATTATTTAAGAAATAAATATAGTAGTAATAATTATATATATACACTCGGTTCTATTTTATATATTACCAGAGACTTATATGGATATATATAGATAAATTTTAAATTTATCGTCAAAATACAAATGATTAACTCAATATCTTATATTGGTTAAACAAAAATTGTACATGTGTGGATACAATATATTATGTATGTCGAACAAAAATGATATTTTAGAATGAAATGTGCATATATAAAGAAAATATATGAAAAATAAATATTGTGTTTATAAAGAATATGATTCTTTTTGACATCAATAAAAACTTGTTATTATTAGTGGCGAAACAAGTATAAATTGGAAAACAAACGTATACGAATGCTATATAAAAATGGCCGTATTCGATAGAAATAAAATCTATAACAACATATATATTGCTAATTTCTATTCAAAAAATATGAATGAAATATGAATAAAAACATTATTCTGGTTGATCCTGCCAGTAGTTATATGCTTGTCTCAAAGATTAAGCCATGCATGTCTAAGTACACACGAATTAAAAGTGAAACCGCAAAAGGCTCATTATATCAGTTATGGTTCCTTAGATCGTTAACAGTTACTTGGATAACTGTGGTAATTCTAGAGCTAATACATGCAATTAAAACATGAACCTTATGGAACATGTGCTTTTATTAGGCTAAAACCAAGCGATCGCAAGATCGTTATATTGGTTGAACTCTAGATAACATGCAGATCGTATGGTCTTGTACCGACGACAGATCTTTCAAATGTCTGCCCTATCAACTTTTGATGGTAGTATCTAGGACTACCATGGTTGCAACGGGTAACGGGGAATCAGGGTTCGATTCCGGAGAGGGAGCCTGAGAAACGGCTACCACATCTAAGGAAGGCAGCAGGCGCGTAAATTACCCACTCCCAGCTCGGGGAGGTAGTGACGAAAAATAACAATACAGGACTCATATCCGAGGCCCTGTAATTGGAATGAGTACACTTTAAATCCTTTAACAAGGACCAATTGGAGGGCAAGTCTGGTGCCAGCAGCCGCGGTAATTCCAGCTCCAATAGCGTATATTAAAGTTGTTGCGGTTAAAACGTTCGTAGTTGAACTTGTGCTTCATACGGGTAGTACAACTTACAATTGTGGTTAGTACTATACCTTTATGTATGTAAGCGTATTACCGGTGGAGTTCTTACATGTGCTTAGATACTTGTATTTTTTCATATGTTCCTCCTATTTAAAAACCTGCATTAGTGCTCTTAAACGAGTGTTATTGTGGGCCGGTACAATTACTTTGAACAAATTAGAGTGCTTAAAGCAGGCTTCAAATGCCTGAATATTCTGTGCATGGGATAATGAAATAAGACCTCTGTTCTGCTTTCATTGGTTTTCAGATCAAGAGGTAATGATTAATAGAAGCAGTTTGGGGGCATTAGTATTACGACGCGAGAGGTGAAATTCTTGGACCGTCGTAAGACTAACTTAAGCGAAAGCATTTGCCAAAGATGTTTTCATTAATCAAGAACGAAAGTTAGAGGTTCGAAGGCGATCAGATACCGCCCTAGTTCTAACCATAAACGATGCCAGCTAGCAATTGGGTGTAGCTACTTTTATGGCTCTCTCAGTCGCTTCCCGGGAAACCAAAGCTTTTGGGCTCCGGGGGAAGTATGGTTGCAAAGCTGAAACTTAAAGGAATTGACGGAAGGGCACCACCAGGAGTGGAGCCTGCGGCTTAATTTGACTCAACACGGGAAAACTTACCAGGTCCGAACATAAGTGTGTAAGACAGATTGATAGCTCTTTCTCGAATCTATGGGTGGTGGTGCATGGCCGTTCTTAGTTCGTGGAGTGATTTGTCTGGTTAATTCCGATAACGAACGAGACTCAAATATATTAAATAGATATCTTCAGGATTATGGTGTTGAAGCTTATATAGCCTTCATTCATGGTGGCAGTAAAATGTTTATTGTGTTTGAATGTGTTTATATAAGTGGAGCCGTACCTGTTGGTTTGTCCCATTATAAGGACACTAGCTTCTTAAATGGACAAATTGCGTCTAGCAATAATGAGATTGAGCAATAACAGGTCTGTGATGCCCTTAGATGTCCTGGGCTGCACGCGCGCTACAATGAAAGTATCAACGTGTATTTCCTAGACCGAGAGGTCCGGGTAAACCGCTGAACCACTTTCATGCTTGGGATTGTGAACTGAAACTGTTCACATGAACTTGGAATTCCCAGTAAGTGTGAGTCATTAACTCGCATTGATTACGTCCCTGCCCTTTGTACACACCGCCCGTCGCTACTACCGATTGAATTATTTAGTGAGGTCTCCGGACGTGATCACTGTGACGCCTTGCGTGTTACGGTTGTTTCGCAAAAGTTGACCGAACTTGATTATTTAGAGGAAGTAAAAGTCGTAACAAGGTTTCCGTAGGTGAACCTGCGGAAGGATCATTAATGTTTTAATATCCTTACCGTTAATAAAATATTTGTTTATATTATAATAAATACATTATAGTATTACAAATAAAATATGAATTGCCAAAATGTATATGAGATCTATTATAGATCAAATGAAATTTCGAACAAGCAAATCGAAATAATGCAAATATTAAAATTATATATTGTATTTAATACATATGAGAGAAATTAATAAGCAGCCAAAGCAAACAAATAAAAATTCGAACAAGCAAATCGAATTATTAAAATAATAATATTAAATTATTATTGTATATCCTTACCGTTAATAAAATATTTGTTTATATTATAATAAATACATTATAATAATACAAATAAAATATGAATTGCCAAAATGTATATGAGATCTAATATAGATCAAATAAAATTTCGAACAAGCAAATCGAAATAATGCAAATATTAAAATTATATATTGTATTTAATACATATGAGAGAAATAATAAGCAGCCAAAGCAAACAAATAAAAATTCGAACAAGCAAATCGAATTATTAAAATAATAATATTAAATTATTATTGTATATCCTTACCGTTAATAAAATATTTGTTTATATTATAATAAATACATTATAGTAATACAAATAAAATATGAATTGCCAAAATGTATATGATCTAATATAGATCAAATGAAATTTCGAACAAGCAAATCGAAATAATGCAAATATTAAAATTATATATTGTATTTAATACATATGAGAGAAATAATAAGCAGCCAAAACAAACAAATAAAAATTCGAACAAGCAAATCGAATTATTAAAATAATAATATTAAATTATTATTGTATATAAACACAATTAAAATACTGTGTGTATATGGACCATAATATACACGCGTTGCGATATGTATTGTTCATCTCAGTTATGCGCATACATTGGATAATGCAACAACCTAAAATGTACAATGTTGTACCTGGTTTTATACAGGTTAATGTTTTATATAAATTTCAATTTATATCGCTAAAAAAGTATTAATATATATATATATATATTTATTTACAATAAATGCAATTTAAAAAGAAATACTTTGATATATATTGGTTATATAAAACTAAGACATTTCGCAGCATTCGTTTTAGGTATAAAAATAAATTTATTGAAGGAATTGATATATGCCAGTAAAATGGTGTATTTTTAATTTCTTTCAATAAAAACATATTTGACAAAATTAAGAAACCAATTTATAAAACTCTAAGCGGTGGATCACTCGGCTCATGGGTCGATGAAGAACGCAGCAAACTGTGCGTCATCGTGTGAACTGCAGGACACATGAACATCGACATTTTGAACGCATATCGCAGTCCATGCTGTTATGTACTTTAATTAATTTTATAGTGCTGCTTGGACTACATATGGTTGAGGGTTGTAAGACTATGCTAATTAAGTTGCTTATACAAATTTTATAATGAAATTTTATAAGCATATGGTATATTATTGGATAATAATAATTTAATTATTTTATTCATAATATTAAAAAATATATGAAAAACATTATCTCACATTAGTAAATAATTTGAATGTGAAAAACGAAGAGAAATATTTTCTTTTTCAATCAAATGATACTGAGAAATGTCTAGCATAAAAATTTATCTAGAATTGTCTCTTATTAATGATTAGAAAATAGAAAACCGTTGACAATATTATTGTTCTTCGTTGATTCGTTAAATCAAACAAATGCCATTTATATACAGATATTATTAATATAACGAATTTAATAAAATGTTTTATCATTATATATAAAGAATTAATTGCATATAAAAGTTATACACAACCTCAACTCATATGGGACTACCCCCTGAATTTAAGCATATTAATTAGGGGAGGAAAAGAAACTAACAAGGATTTTCTTAGTAGCGGCGAGCGAAAAGAAATCAGTTCAGCACTAAGTCACTTTGTCTATATGGCAAATGTGAGATGCAGTGTATGGAGCGTCAATATTCTAGTATGAGAAATTAACGATTTAAGTCCTTCTTAAATGAGGCCATTTACCCATAGAGGGTGCCAGGCCCGTATAACGTTAATGATTACTAGATGATGTTTCCAAAGAGTCGTGTTGCTTGATAGTGCAGCACTAAGTGGGTGGTAAACTCCATCTAAAACTAAATATAACCATGAGACCGATAGTAAACAAGTACCGTGAGGGAAAGTTGAAAAGAACTCTGAATAGAGAGTTAAACAGTACGTGAAACTGCTTAGAGGTTAAGCCCGATGAACCTGAATATCCGTTATGGAAAATTCATCATTAGAATTGTAATATTTAAACAATATTATGATAATAGTGTGCATTTTTTCCATATAAGGACATTGTAATCTATTAGCATACCAAATTTATCATAAAATATAACTTATAGTTTATTCAAATTAATTTGCTTGCATTTTAACACAGAATAAATGTTATTAATTTGATAAAGTGCTGATAGATTTATATGAATACAGTGCGTTAATTTTTCGGAATTATATAATGGCATAATTATCATTGATTTTTGTGTTTATTATATGCACTTGTAGGATTAACAATGCGAAAGATTCAGGATACCTTCGGGACCCGTCTTGAAACACGGACCAAGGAGTCTAACATATGTGCAAGTTATTGGGATATAAACCTAATAGCGTAATTAACTTGACTAATAATGGGATTAGTTTTTTAACTATTTATAGCTAATTAACACAATCCCGGGGCGTTCTATATAGTTATGTATAATGATATTTATATTATTTATGCCTCTAACTGGAACGTACCTTGAGCATATATGCTGTGACCCGAAAGATGGTGAACTATACTTGATCAGGTTGAAGTCAGGGGAAACCCTGATGGAAGACCGAAACAGTTCTGACGTGCAAATCGATTGTCAGAATTGAGTATAGGGGCGAAAGACCAATCGAACCATCTAGTAGCTGGTTCCTTCCGAAGTTTCCCTCAGGATAGCTGGTGCATTTTAATATTATATAAAATAATCTTATCTGGTAAAGCGAATGATTAGAGGCCTTAGGGTCGAAACGATCTTAACCTATTCTCAAACTTTAAATGGGTAAGAACCTTAACTTTCTTGATATGAAGTTCAAGGTTATGATATAATGTGCCCAGTGGGCCACTTTTGGTAAGCAGAACTGGCGCTGTGGGATGAACCAAACGTAATGTTACGGTGCCCAAATTAACAACTCATGCAGATACCATGAAAGGCGTTGGTTGCTTAAAACAGCAGGACGGTGATCATGGAAGTCGAAATCCGCTAAGGAGTGTGTAACAACTCACCTGCCGAAGCAACTAGCCCTTAAAATGGATGGCGCTTAAGTTGTATACCTATACATTACCGCTAAAGTAGATGATTTATATTACTTGTAATATAAATTTTGAAACTTTAGTGAGTAGGAAGGTACAATGGTATGCGTAGAAGTGTTTGGCGTAAGCCTGCATGGAGCTGCCATTGGTACAGATCTTGGTGGTAGTAGCAAATAATCGAATGAGACCTTGGAGGACTGAAGTGGAGAAGGGTTTCGTGTGAACAGTGGTTGATCACGAGTTAGTCGGTCCTAAGTTCAAGGCGAAAGCCGAAAATTTTCAAGTAAAATACAAATGCCAAACAAATATATATATTATATAAAATCTAGCTAAATTAATATACTTGAATAATTTTGAACGAAAGGGAATACGGTTCCAATTCCGTAACCTGTTGAGTATCCGTTTGTTATTAAATATGGGCCTCGTGCTCATCCTGGCAACAGGAACGACCATAAAGAAGCCGTCGAGAGATATCGGAAGAGTTTTCTTTTCTGTTTTATAGCCGTACTACCATGGAAGTCTTTCGCAGAGAGATATGGTAGATGGGCTAGAAGAGCATGACATATACTGTTGTGTCGATATTTTCTCCTCGGACCTTGAAAAAAAAAAAAAAAAATTTATGGTGGGGACACGCAAACTTCTCAACAGGCCGTACCAATATCCGCAGCTGGTCTCCAAGGTGAAGAGTCTCTAGTCGATAGAATAATGTAGGTAAGGGAAGTCGGCAAATTAGATCCGTAACTTCGGGATAAGGATTGGCTCTGAAGATTGAGATAGTCGGGCTTGATTGGGAAACAATAACATGGTTTATGTGCTCGTTCTGGGTAAATAGAGTTTCTAGCATTTATGTTAGTTACTTGTTCCCCGGATAGTTTAGTTACGTAGCCAATTGTGGAACTTTCTTGCTAAAATTTTTAAGAATACTAATTGGGTTAAACCAATTAGTTCTTATTAATTATAACGATTATCAATTAACAATCAATTCAGAACTGGCACGGACTTGGGGAATCCGACTGTCTAATTAAAACAAAGCATTGTGATGGCCCTAGCGGGTGTTGACACAATGTGATTTCTGCCCAGTGCTCTGAATGTCAAAGTGAAGAAATTCAAGTAAGCGCGGGTCAACGGCGGGAGTAACTATGACTCTCTTAAGGTAGCCAAATGCCTCGTCATCTAATTAGTGACGCGCATGAATGGATTAACGAGATTCCTACTGTCCCTATCTACACACTGTCGGTGTTAGATTGCTCGTGCGAACAGACGTGTTTTCCGTACGCTCCGCGAGTGTAGCCAATATTGACTGATAGAGACCAGATACGAAGCTAGAAACAGCACGAAAATTCGTGTTTTGTGCCTGCGAACCCAGTGCGCGTGTTTTCCCTGTGTAAAAGTGGTGAAATCGGGTGAAATTGGGTTTTTTCCCATTGGAAATTTTCCATTGCGCCACGTGTGTCACGAGAGAGGCGCTCTCTTGAGAGAGGCGTTAGGCTTATTTAGGCACATTTTGCCTAAAACAGCTGTGCGGTTTGTGTCATCGCTAAACTTTTATCAGCTGATCAGCTGATAGAGCTTTCCGACCAGCTGATAATAAAGGGGTAAGTCCTTGGTGGAAAAGCTTTTGGGTTGAAACTGCCGATAACCGGCGGATGGCGCCACCCAAAATGGATGTTGGAGATTCTGGCAGTGAGAGTGCTAGTAGTAGGGGAAGCAGTGGGGGCAGAGGACGACCCAGAGGTAAGCGCAATAAAGCGCCGCTGAGGGACGCCTCTAGGTGCAAGTTGATGGCACTGGATGCAACTGCCGCTGACACTGCGACAGCCCCTGCCGCTGCCGCTGCCGCTGCCGCTGCCCCTGCTGCTGCCGCTGCCGCTGCCCCTGTCGCTGCCCTTGCCGCAGCCCCTGCCGCTCCCGCAGCCCCCGCCGCTGCTGCATCCTATGCTGAACACGAGAAGACCTTCGTTGCACCAGCCAGTCCTCTAAAATCCTTCTCGGATAGGGAGTGGAGAGGTAATGGTGCCGTCGCTGCCGAGATGGGGGACATCCGATCGGAGATCGGTAGGATGTTCATGGTCTCCTATGCCAACCCGGCCACAAATGTGAAGGTGCAGTCCGTAGCCAACCGCTACGAGGAGGTTGTTGCAGCCCTCCTTATACGGATTGGAGTGCTTGAGGACCGCCTTAAGAAGCAGACACCGGTTGCCTCGGCCGTCTCATACGCAGCCGCCGCTGCTAGAGGCGCGCACCTTATCGCCTCACCTGCTGCCCCTGTCGCCCCCTATGCCCCTGTAGCCGCACCGCGGAAAATCCGGGAGACCTGGTCGGCAGTCGTTGCATGTGATGATCCGGCCTTATCAGGGAGGCAAATTGCGGACAAGGTCCGCAAAGAGGTAGCGCCTGCTTTGGGCGTCAGAGTGCATGAGGTGCGAGAGTTGAAGCGGGGCGGCGCGATTATTCGCACGCCATCGCAGGCGGAGATGTCGAAAATCGTTGCCTCCGCAAAATTCGCTGAGGTGGGCCTTAAGGTGTCCAAAAACACTGCCGCAAAACCCAGGGTGACGGTACAGGATGTGGACACCACTGTGACGCCGGATGAGTTCATGATGGAGTTAAAAGAGAAAAACTTCGAGGAGATGTCGCTGAAGGAGTTCCAGAAGGCGGTAGTCCTGGCGACCAAGCCCTGGTCAGCAGCTAACAGCGCCACTATAAACGTGACGCTGGAAGTAGATGATCAGGCGTTGGCCGTTCTCGAAAGCGGGAGGGTGTATATCAAGTGGTTCTCTTACCGCTGCCGCTCTCAAGTGCGCACCTATGCGTGCCACCGATGCCTTGGTTTTGACCACAAAGTCAGCGAGTGTCGGTACGCTAGAGAAAACCAGGTCTGCCGCCAGTGCGGACAGAACGACCACGTCGCGGCGAAGTGCAAAAATGCGGTGGACTGCCGTAACTGCCGCCATAAAGGGCTACCCTCGGGGCACTATATGCTCTCGGGTGGATGCCCGATATATAGCGCTGTGCTAGCCAGGGTGCAAGCTAGACATTAACATGTTCAGCTTCATCCAAGCGAATTGTGGTCGAGGCCGTTGCGCTGTCATCGAGCTTGCAAAGCGGATGAGAGATGCTGGCCACCTGTTCGCACTCATTCAGGAGCCCTATGTGGACGCAGGCAAGCGTCTCACTGGACTCCCTGGAGGCATGAGAATCTTCGCTGACAAAAGGAAGAAAGCTGCCATCATCGTGGACGACCCGTCTGCCATCTGCATGCCCATCGAGACATTGACGACGGATTATGGAGTGTGCGTGAGTGTCACAGGAAAATACGGCACCATTTTTCTGTCCTCCGTATACTGCCAGTACTCAGCTGCCCTGCAGCCCTACACTGACTACCTGGATACGGTTCTGCTGCTAGCCAGCAGGACACCGACAATCCTCGGACTTGATGCGAATGCGGTTTCCCCGATGTGGTTCAGCAAAACTCCAGCTAACTCTGGAGACCGTCTGAATCGCGAACGGGGACAGCACATGGACGAGTGGATCATCGCAAGCGGTGTCTGTGTGCTTAATACGGCCAGCCAGGTGTTCACGTTCGATAATCACCGCTCCAGAAGTGATATCGACGTGACCTTCACCAACGAAGCAGCGCGTGTGTGGGCAATATACGAATGGAGAGTTGACTTCTGGGAGCTGAGTGACCACAACATCATCACTGTTGAGGTTACTCCAGATCCAAGCAGTACTGTTGAGAGCCTAGCTCCGGTACCGCAATGGAGGCTCTCCAATGCAAGTTGGCGAAGATTCAGAGTAGAACTAAGGGATGTAGCTGAATGTCTCGAGGAACTGGAGGAATCGCCGTTGGATGATCATGTGTCAGCCCTTCGCTCCATCGTACACGAAGTGTGCGACAGGGTAATAGGGCGCAGGATACCTGCAGCAAGGGGAAACGTAATATGGTGGAATCCTGAACTGAGTACCAAGCGCCAAGAGGTCAGGAGACTGAGGCGCAGGCTGCAGGCAGCTCGTCGGAGTGGCACCGGCGATGTTGAGCGACTTGCCGCTGGATTAAGGCTTGCCTCAGGCCAGTATAAGAAGCTTATCCTGATGACAAAGGAACAAAACTGGCGGGACTTCGTGGGACGGCACAAGGATGATCCATGGGGGCACGCCTACCGAATATGCCGAGGCCGGAAAAAGACAACCGATCTTGGATGTCTTAGGTCGAACGGCGCGCTACTTACGACATGGCACGACTGCGCAGATATACTCCTCCGCAACTTCTTCCCTGTTGCGGAATCCACAGTGCGTGAGGGTATAACTCCTGCTGCTCCACCGACCCTCGAAGCCTTCGAGGTGGCAACCAGCGTCGCGAAGCTGAGAAGCCGGCGATCGCCGGGAATGGACGGCATCACGGGTGGGATCGTCAAGGAGGTATGGCGTGCTATCCCTCAGCACCTGACGAAGTTGTACTCTCGATGCCTCTCGGAAGGATATTTTCCTGCCGAGTGGAAACACCCGAGAGTGATACCGCTGGTAAAGGGGCCAGATAAGGACAGGAGCGATCCTGCCTCTTATCGTGGCATATGCCTTTTGCCAGTGTTCGGAAAGGTGCTGGAAGGGATCATGGTGAATCGACTGAAGGATGTGCTACCGGATGGCTGCAGATGGCAATTTGGATTTCGGCCTGGACGCTGCGTTGAGGATGCGTGGATGCACGCTAAAAACACCGTTTCCACCAGCCGCGAGAGGAGGGTGCTGGGAATCTTTGTTGATTTCAAGGGTGCCTTCGACAATGTTGAGTGGAACGCGGTGCTGGATCGGCTTATCGACGTCGGCTGTCGAGAGATAGACTTGTGGAAAAGTTATTTCTCCGGTCGAAGTGCCAGTATCATCAGCAGTTACGAAGCGGCCACAGTGTCGGTTACACGGGGCTGCCCGCAAGGGTCCGTCAGTGGTCCATTTATTTGGAACCTACTGATGGATGTGCTGCTTCAGCGCCTGGAGCCACATTGTGCTCTGAGCGCGTTTGCAGATGACTTGCTACTTTTCGTCGATGGGAATTCCCGTGCCGATCTGGAGCGAAAGGGTGAGCAGTTGATGGACATCGTGGGAGCCTGGGGAGCTGAGGTTGGAGTGAGTGTGTCAACCAGCAAGACGGCAATCATGTTGCTGAAAGGGAATCTTTCAGACACTAGGAGACCGACGGTACGGTTTGCTGGAGCAAGCCTGCCATACGTCACCAAATGCCGGTACCTTGGCATCTTAGTCGGCGAGCGGATGAGCTTTCTCCCGCATATCTCTGCTCTCAGAGATCGGCTGGCTGGAGTTGCCGGAGGGCTAGCACGGGTGCTCCGAGTCGATTGGGGGCTCAGCTCCCGTGCTAAGAGGACGATATACAGCGGACTCATGGTCCCCTGTGCACTCTTCGGTGCCTCGGTCTGGTACAAGGCGGCGAGCAAGGGCAAGTCCTTAAGACTCCTCACCTCGTGCCAGAGGACCATCCTATTAGGATGCCTACCGGTATGCCGCACAGTGTCCACGGTGGCACTGCAGGTGCTTGCTGGTGCTCCTCCAATGGATTTAGATGCTCACAGGATGGCAGTGAAGTTTAAGCTCAGAAAGCACGTTCCCCTGGACGAGAGCGACTGGCTCTATGGACAGGACTTGTCTGTGTTGGACTGGAAATCCAAGATGGCTCTGCTAGACGAATGTCTGCTAAATGAGTGGCAACTCAGATGGGACCAAGCGGCTCACGGTTTTGTGACTCGCCAGTTTTTCCCAGAGGCAGCGTTCGTCTACAAGAGGAAGGACTTTGTCTTCACCTTAAGAGCCGGATTCTTGCTGACAGGACACGGGTCGTTCAACGCTTTCCTCCATGGTAGAACCCTCAGCACCACAACCGCATGCTCATGTGGAGAGGAGAGTGAGGACTGGCTTCACGTACTATGTGAGTGCCGCCTCTATAGCGATTTGCGTGACTTGGATGCCCTTGGCATTGTTCGAGTCCAAGAACGATGGAACGTCGCAGGAGTAGTCGAGACCCCAGAACGGATGCGTCTCCTAGGAGCTTTTGCTGATGCTGCCTTCTCGAGGCGTAGGATGGAAGCGACGAGGGATGAACCGCAGGCGCCGGGACAATAGTCCCAAAACCCCCTTGCCGTGTGGCAACGGCGAAGAATACTGCCACAGCTTGTCATTGCTTGTCGTAGGAGGCGACTAATATGACATGGTTGCCCCATCCGAGCTTGTCGGAGCTGAAGGGGTGAGGCCCACCGAGCCTGAAATTTCGGTGCCACGGGTTGAGTGGTTCTCCAAGGCTACTCATTGAGGTCGGCCCCCTAGTGGGAGTTTCGTGGTGGCTGTGGTTGACACCTATATCGCGGGTAGAGTCCCCGGGCTCGACGTGGATGTTGCGTTAATACAACTCGGGTGCTGCGACCCAAAGAACAGTAGAGATTTTAGATAGATCTCGCCCCTATGCAAGGGGGAGTGCTTGCCCGACAAGCAAGTACTTAAATTGCTACTGGGGTGGTTGCTATGTACATAGCTATAGCTTCTAGTCCAGGGCGTTGGTTTGGCGCTTAACCCAGACCCTTGCATTATATACTCCCTTGTGGGTATATTAGAATGCCGTGGCTGTAATCCCTTCAGTGCGGAACACGTCACGTTAAATAAGTTCGGAGGGATCCGAGACACACCTGTCCCTATCTACTATCTAGCGAAACCACAGCCAAGGGAACGGGCTTGGAATAATTAGCGGGGAAAGAAGACCCTTTTGAGCTTGACTCTAATCTGGCAGTGTAAGGAGACATAAGAGGTGTAGAATAAGTGGGAGATATTAGACCTCGGTTTGGTATCGCCAATGAAATACCACTACTCTTATTGTTTCCTTACTTACTTGATTAAATGGAACGTGTATCATTTCCTAGCCATTATACGGATATATTTATTATATCTTATGGTATTGGGTTTTGATGCAAGCTTCTTGATCAAAGTATCACGAGTTTGTTATATAATCGCAAACAAATTCTTTAATAAAACGGTGCATTTATGTATTTTTGATTTGAAAATTTGGTATAACTCCAATTACTCAGGTATGATCCAATTCAAGGACATTGCCAGGTAGGGAGTTTGACTGGGGCGGTACATCTCTCAAATAATAACGGAGGTGTCCCAAGGCCAGCTCAGTGCGGACAGAAACCACACATAGAGCAAAAGGGCAAATGCTGACTTGATCTCGGTGTTCAGTACACACAGGGACAGCAAAAGCTCGGCCTATCGATCCTTTTGGTTTAAAGAGTTTTTAACAAGAGGTGTCAGAAAAGTTACCATAGGGATAACTGGCTTGTGGCGGCCAAGCGTTCATAGCGACGTCGCTTTTTGATCCTTCGATGTCGGCTCTTCCTATCATTGTGAAGCAAAATTCACCAAGCGTTGGATTGTTCACCCATGCAAGGGAACGTGAGCTGGGTTTAGACCGTCGTGAGACAGGTTAGTTTTACCCTACTAATGACAAAACGTTGTTGCGACAGCATTCCTGCGTAGTACGAGAGGAACCGCAGGTACGGACCAATGGCACAATACTTGTTCGAGCGAACAGTGGTATGACGCTACGTCCGTTGGATTATGCCTGAACGCCTCTAAGGTCGTATCCGTGCTGGACTGCAATGATAAATAAGGGGCAATTTGCATTGTATGGCTTCTAAACCATTTAAAGTTTATAATTTACTTTTTAAACGACAATGGATGTGATGCCAATGTAATTTGTAACATAGTAAATTGGGAGGATCTTTGATCACCTGATGCCGCGCTAGTTACATATAAAAGCATTATTTAATACAATGACAAAGCCTAGAATCAATTGTAAACGACTTTTGTAACAGGCAAGGTGTTGTAAGTGGTTGAGCAGCTGCCATACTGCGATCCACTGAAGCTTATCCTTTGCTTGATGATTCGATAATAAAATTGCATAATTTATTTGTTGTGTTGAACTTCTTATATAAAGTTCAACCAACAATCTATTTGTATGCATTGATTGTTTGCTTGGCTTTGTGGCGAATTTTTAATCCTTTATATATTACATTCCTAAGGTCTAGATTTTCAAGTAAGAGACCAATTTGATTAACATATCAATATAAGTACAACTCGACCATCTAATAATAACAATATGAATCGTCATCTTATTAGTGACGCGAAGATTGGCAAACATATAATATAAAAATATTCCTAAGGTCTAGATTTTCAAGTAAGAGACCAATTTGATTAACATATCAATATAAGTACAACTCGACCATCTAATAATAACAATATGAATCGTCATCTTATTAGTGACGCGAAGATTGGCAAACATATAATATAAAAATATTCCTAAGGTCTAGATTTTCAAGTAAGAGACCAATTTGATTAACATATCAATATAAGTACAACTCGACCATCTAATAATAACAATATGAATCGTCATCTTATTAGTGACGCGAAGATTGGCAAACATATAATATAAAAATATTCCTAAGGTCTAGATTTTCAAGTAAGAGACCAATTTGATTAACATATCAATATAAGTACAACTCGACCATCTAATAATAATATGAATCGTCATCTTATTAGTGACGCGAAGATTGGCAAACATATAATATAAAAATATTCCTAAGGTCTAGATTTTCAAGTAAGAGACCAATTTGATTAACATATCAATATAAGTACAACTCGACCATCTAATAATAATATGAATCGTCATCTTATTAGTGACGCGAAGATTGGCAAACATATAATATAAAAATATTCCTAAGGTCTAGATTTTCAAGTAAGAGACCAATTTGATTAACATATCAATATAAGTACAACTCGACCATCTAATAATAACAATATGAATCGTCATCTTTTTAGTGACGCGAAGATTGGCAAACATATAATATAAAAATATTCCTAAGGTCTAGAATCTTAAGCAATAGACCAATTCAACTAAGAGTTGACATATAAAAATATGTTCCTTTTAATGTTAGCAAAATTTTATCGTCACATACTGTTAGTGACGCGAACGTTTTTTTCTCCATGTTTATATGAATGTTTATTCAAAGGTAGAAAGGCAGGATCGTTATTTTATAAGTGAAGCGATAAAAAAATATTATGCAATAGGACATCTATTTATAAATATTTTTAAGTCTTAGAAATTCAAGTAAAGAGATTCAAGAAATTCATTCAACTTAGAGCGCACATATAATTAAAACTATTCCTGAGGTTTAGAAACCAAATTAAATAAAGAGGACATATAAACGTATGTGGTATTTTGATGGTAGTAAAAATGTATCGCGATATTATTAGTGACGCGACCAATTTTTATACTCTTTGCTCCATGTGCAAATATATCTAGTGTTTAGATAGTCAATTAAAAATGACAATTTTAACTAAAAGACTTAAAAAAGTGTTTGTCAAACTTATAATTTTGTCAATACTATATAAAACGCCAATCATATCCTTATAAAAGTAAATACGGTATATGGTTATAAATACAAAACCATATATAAATAAAAAAATGAAATCGTATGTATATGGCTTATAGGTATAATACCTATAAGGCATAATAATGTATAATATTAGCAAATA
>NW_026114550.1:0-70985 GCF_025231255.1 Drosophila biarmipes | reverse complement strand
TTTCGACCCTAAGGCCTCTAATCATTCGCTTTACCAGATAAGATTATTTTATATAATATTAAAATGCACCAGCTATCCTGAGGGAAACTTCGGAAGGAACCAGCTACTAGATGGTTCGATTGGTCTTTCGCCCCTATACTCAATTCTGACAATCGATTTGCACGTCAGAACTGTTTCGGTCTTCCATCAGGGTTTCCCTGACTTCACCTGATCAAGTATAGTTCACCATCTTTCGGGTCACAGCATATATGCTCAAGGTACGTTCCAGTTAGAGGCATAAATAATATAAATATCATTATACATAACTATATAGAACGCCCCGGGATTGTGTTAATTAGCTATAAATAGTTAAAAAACTAATCCCATTATTAGTCAAGTTAATTACGCTATTAGGTTTATATCCCAATAACTTGCACATATGTTAGACTCCTTGGTCCGTGTTTCAAGACGGGTCCCGAAGGTATCCTGAATCTTTCGCATTGTTAATCCTACAAGTGCATATAATAAACACAAAAATCAATGATAATTATGCCATTATATAATTCCGAAAAATTAACGCACTGTATTCATATAAATCTATCAGCACTTTATCAAATTAATAACATTTATTCTGTGTTAAAATGCAAGCAAATTAATTTGAATAAACTATAAGTTATATTTTATGATAAATTTGGTATGCTAATAGATTACAATGTCCTTATATGGAAAAAATGCACACTATTATCATAATATTGTTTAAATATTACAATTCTAATGATGAATTTTCCATAACGGATATTCAGGTTCATCGGGCTTAACCTCTAAGCAGTTTCACGTACTGTTTAACTCTCTATTCAGAGTTCTTTTCAACTTTCCCTCACGGTACTTGTTTACTATCGGTCTCATGGTTATATTTAGTTTTAGATGGAGTTTACCACCCACTTAGTGCTGCACTATCAAGCAACACGACTCTTTGGAAACATCATCTAGTAATCATTAACGTTATACGGGCCTGGCACCCTCTATGGGTAAATGGCCTCATTTAAGAAGGACTTAAATCGTTAATTTCTCATACTAGAATATTGACGCTCCATACACTGCATCTCACATTTGCCATATAGACAAAGTGACTTAGTGCTGAACTGATTTCTTTTCGCTCGCCGCTACTAAGAAAATCCTTGTTAGTTTCTTTTCCTCCCCTAATTAATATGCTTAAATTCAGGGGGTAGTCCCATATGAGTTGAGGTTGTGTATAACTTTTATATGCAATTAATTCTTTATATATAATGATAAAACATTTTATTAAATTCGTTATATTAATAATATCTGTATATAAATGGCATTTGTTTGATTTAACGAATCAACGAAGAACAATAATATTGTCAACGGTTTTCTATTTTCTAATCATTAATAAGAGACAATTCTAGATAAATTTTTATGCTAGACATTTCTCAGTATCATTTGATTGAAAAAGAAAATATTTCTCTTCGTTTTTCACATTCAAATTATTTACTAATGTGAGATAATGTTTTTCATATATTTTTTAATATTATGAATAAAATAATTAAATTATTATTATCCAATAATATACCATATGCTTATAAAATTTCATTATAAAATTTGTATAAGCAACTTAATTAGCATAGTCTTACAACCCTCAACCATATGTAGTCCAAGCAGCACTATAAAATTAATTAAAGTACATAACAGCATGGACTGCGATATGCGTTCAAAATGTCGATGTTCATGTGTCCTGCAGTTCACACGATGACGCACAGTTTGCTGCGTTCTTCATCGACCCATGAGCCGAGTGATCCACCGCTTAGAGTTTTATAAATTGGTTTCTTAATTTTGTCAAATATGTTTTTATTGAAAGAAATTAAAAATACACCATTTTACTGGCATATATCAATTCCTTCAATAAATTTATTTTTATACCTAAAACGAATGCTGCGAAATGTCTTAGTTTTATATAACCAATATATATCAAAGTATTTCTTTTTAAATTGCATTTATTGTAAATAAATATATATATATATATATTAATACTTTTTTAGCGATATAAATTGAAATTTATATAAAACATTAACCTGTATAAAACCAGGTACAACATTGTACATTTTAGGTTGTTGCATTATCCAATGTATGCGCATAACTGAGATGAACAATACATATCGCAACGCGTGTATATTATGGTCCATATACACACAGTATTTTAATTGTGTTTATATACAATAATAATTTAATATTATTATTTTAATAATTCGATTTGCTTGTTCGAATTTTTATTTGTTTGTTTTGGCTGCTTATTATTTCTCTCATATGTATTAAATACAATATATAATTTTAATATTTGCATTATTTCGATTTGCTTGTTCGAAATTTCATTTGATCTATATTAGATCATATACATTTTGGCAATTCATATTTTATTTGTATTACTATAATGTATTTATTATAATATAAACAAATATTTTATTAACGGTAAGGATATACAATAATAATTTAATATTATTATTTTAATAATTCGATTTGCTTGTTCGAATTTTTATTTGTTTGCTTTGGCTGCTTATTATTTCTCTCATATGTATTAAATACAATATATAATTTTAATATTTGCATTATTTCGATTTGCTTGTTCGAAATTTTATTTGATCTATATTAGATCTCATATACATTTTGGCAATTCATATTTTATTTGTATTATTATAATGTATTTATTATAATATAAACAAATATTTTATTAACGGTAAGGATATACAATAATAATTTAATATTATTATTTAATAATTCGATTTGCCTTGTTCGAATTTTTATTTGTTTGCTTTGGCTGCTTATTAATTTCTCTCATATGTATTAAATACAATATATAATTTTAATATTTGCATTATTTCGATTTGCTTGTTCGAAATTTCATTTGATCTATAATAGATCTCATATACATTTTGGCAATTCATATTTATTTGTAATACTATAATGTATTTATTATAATATAAACAAATATTTATTAACGGTAAGGATATTAAAACATTAATGATCCTTCCGCAGGTTCACCTACGGAAACCTTGTTACGACTTTTACTTCCTCTAAATAATCAAGTTCGGTCAACTTTTGCGAAACAACCGTAACACGCAAGGCGTCACAGTGATCACGTCCGGAGACCTCACTAAATAATTCAATCGGTAGTAGCGACGGGCGGTGTGTACAAAGGGCAGGGACGTAATCAATGCGAGTTAATGACTCACACTTACTGGGAATTCCAAGTTCATGTGAACAGTTTCAGTTCACAATCCCAAGCATGAAAGTGGTTCAGCGGTTTACCCGGACCTCTCGGTCTAGGAAATACACGTTGATACTTTCATTGTAGCGCGCGTGCAGCCCAGGACATCTAAGGGCATCACAGACCTGTTATTGCTCAATCTCATTATTGCTAGACGCAATTTGTCCATTTAAGAAGCTAGTGTCCTTATAATGGGACAAACCAACAGGTACGGCTCCACTTATATAAACACATTCAAACACAATAAACATTTTACTGCCACCATGAATGAAGGCTATATAAGCTTCAACACCATAATCCTGAAGATATCTATTTAATATATTTGAGTCTCGTTCGTTATCGGAATTAACCAGACAAATCACTCCACGAACTAAGAACGGCCATGCACCACCACCCATAGATTCGAGAAAGAGCTATCAATCTGTCTTACACACTTATGTTCGGACCTGGTAAGTTTTCCCGTGTTGAGTCAAATTAAGCCGCAGGCTCCACTCCTGGTGGTGCCCTTCCGTCAATTCCTTTAAGTTTCAGCTTTGCAACCATACTTCCCCCGGAGCCCAAAAGCTTTGGTTTCCCGGGAAGCGACTGAGAGAGCCATAAAAGTAGCTACACCCAATTGCTAGCTGGCATCGTTTATGGTTAGAACTAGGGCGGTATCTGATCGCCTTCGAACCTCTAACTTTCGTTCTTGATTAATGAAAACATCTTTGGCAAATGCTTTCGCTTAAGTTAGTCTTACGACGGTCCAAGAATTTCACCTCTCGCGTCGTAATACTAATGCCCCCAAACTGCTTCTATTAATCATTACCTCTTGATCTGAAAACCAATGAAAGCAGAACAGAGGTCTTATTTCATTATCCCATGCACAGAATATTCAGGCATTTGAAGCCTGCTTTAAGCACTCTAATTTGTTCAAAGTAATTGTACCGGCCCACAATAACACTCGTTTAAGAGCACTAATGCAGGTTTTTAAATAGGAGGAACATATGAAAAAATACAAGTATCTAAGCACATGTAAGAACTCCACCGGTAATACGCTTACATACATAAAGGTATAGTACTAACCACAATTGTAAGTTGTACTACCCGTATGAAGCACAAGTTCAACTACGAACGTTTTAACCGCAACAACTTTAATATACGCTATTGGAGCTGGAATTACCGCGGCTGCTGGCACCAGACTTGCCCTCCAATTGGTCCTTGTTAAAGGATTTAAAGTGTACTCATTCCAATTACAGGGCCTCGGATATGAGTCCTGTATTGTTATTTTTCGTCACTACCTCCCCGAGCTGGGAGTGGGTAATTTACGCGCCTGCTGCCTTCCTTAGATGTGGTAGCCGTTTCTCAGGCTCCCTCTCCGGAATCGAACCCTGATTCCCCGTTACCCGTTGCAACCATGGTAGTCCTAGATACTACCATCAAAAGTTGATAGGGCAGACATTTGAAAGATCTGTCGTCGGTACAAGACCATACGATCTGCATGTTATCTAGAGTTCAACCAATATAACGATCTTGCGATCGCTTGGTTTTAGCCTAATAAAAGCACATGTTCCATAAGGTTCATGTTTTAATTGCATGTATTAGCTCTAGAATTACCACAGTTATCCAAGTAACTGTTAACGATCTAAGGAACCATAACTGATATAATGAGCCTTTTGCGGTTTCACTTTTAATTCGTGTGTACTTAGACATGCATGGCTTAATCTTTGAGACAAGCATATAACTACTGGCAGGATCAACCAGAATAATGTTTTTATTCATATTTCATTCATATTTTTTGAATAGAAATTAGCAATATATATGTTGTTATAGATTTTATTTCTATCGAATACGGCCATTTTTATATAGCATTCGTATACGTTTGTTTTCCAATTTATACTTGTTTCGCCACTAATAATAACAAGTTTTTATTGATGTCAAAAAGAATCATATTCTTTATAAACACAATATTTATTTTTCATATATTTTCTTTATATATGCACATTTCATTCTAAAATATCATTTTTGTTCGACATACATAATATATTGTATCCACACATGTACAATTTTTGTTTAACCAATATAAGATATTGAGTTAATCATTTGTATTTTGACGATAAATTTAAAATTTATCTATATATATCCATATAAGTCTCTGGTAATATATAAAATAGAACCGAGTGTATATATATAATTATTACTACTATATTTATTTCTTAAATAATATATACTTATATATTATTTATATATATACTCTTTATTATATATTATATAATTTCTTAAATAACTCTCTTAATAGCTATTTTTTATTATCAACAATATAAGTTGATATTAATATTGAAAATGTATTCATAATTACATTTTTATATTTCTTTGGTAGACTTTTATGTACTATTATTATTTAATAATACACATATAATATAAATCATGTTAGCCTACCTCCTAAAATTAACGATAAAATTCGGAAACAATTTGTTATTCTATGTACAATAGAAACTTGGCCTTTGTTTCAACGTTATTATCTTTGGGCTTAAAATATTAACCGCGGAGCCAAGTCTCGTATTCAAATAAATGAATAAAGAAACAAATTTGACGGATAATATCTTCTCTACTGACATATGTCAATAGCAGACGGCCGGCCCATTGACCATCCTATAGTAGTTTTTGGACACGCTGTCTCCCATTCGGGTATATTCAATTTACTTTGCCACTCACCCATATAGTGTTCTCTTATATAATAAGACAACGCACTTTTATATTCATTATATGGATATATTGCCTTCCTCATATTTGCCACACCACCTATAGTAGTTTTTGGACACGCTGTCTCCCATTCGGGTATATTCAATTTACTTTGCCACTCACCCATATAGTGTTCTCTTATATAATAAGAAAACGCACTTTTATTTTCATTATATGGATATATTGCCTTCCTCATATTTGCCACACCACCTATAGTAGTTTTTGGACACGCTGTCTCCCATTCGGGTATATTCAATTTACTTTGCCACTCACCCATATAGTGTTCTCTTATATAATAAGAAAACGCACTTTTATTTTCATTATATGGATATATTGCCTTCCTCATATTTGCCACACCACCTATAGTAGTTTTTGGACACGCTGTCTCCCATTCGGGTATATTCAATTCTCTTTGCCACTCACCCTTATAGTATTCTCTTATTTAATAAGAATACTAAAATACTTCTCATATTATAGATGTAATCTATTAACTTCTCAATATCCATACGGTTTATGTATGGTATTGACAAAATCCTATGCATTTGCATAAGATTTATTTTGCCACAATTTATAGTACTAGTGCCGCCCTCACTAGGTATAAATATCTCATTTCGCTAGTAGTGTATGGGCAAATTCTACTAGCTATTCTCATAAATATGTCACTTATATGCCATATCTATACAATTCATGCACTTTTATATGTATATTTGCTATATTATACATTATTATGCCTTATAGGTATTATACCTATAAGCCACATCCATACGATTGCTTAATATAAATATATGTATAATTTTTTATACATATTTTTTTTTTATTTATGTATGGTTTTTTATTCATATCCATATACTGTATTCACTTTTATATGGATATGATTGGCGTTTTATATAGTATTGACAAAATCATAAGTTTGACCAATACGAGGAGAGGTCCGCCAACGACCACCTCCCTATAGGTGTTTTTGGACACGCTGTCTCCCATTCGACTGCTTACTATACTAGGGGCTACCCGCTCCGTATGATATTCTCTCATATAACAAGAGAATGCAAGAAATATTCGTATTTTATGAATATAATCCATTTATTTTTCAATATCCATACGTTTTACTTAGTTTTTTGTACGGTATTGACAAAATCCTATGCATTTGCATAATATTTATTTTGCCACAATTTATAGTACTAGTGCCGCCCTCACTAGGTATAAATATCTCATTTCGCTAGTAGTGTATGGGGAAATTCTACTAGCTATTCTCATAAATATGTCACTTATATGCCATATCTATACAATTCATGCACTTTTATATGTATATTTGCTATATTATACATTATTATGCCTTATAGGTATTATACCTATAAGCCACATCCATACGATTGCTTAATATAAATATATGTATAATTTTTTATACATATTTTTTTTTTATTTTTGTATGGTTTTTTATTCATATCCATATACTGTATTCAATTTTATATGGATATGATTGGCGTTTTATATAGTATTGACAAAATCATAAGTTTGACCAATACGAGGAGAGGTCCGCCAACGACCACCTCCCTATAGGTGTTTTTGGACACGCTGTCTCCCATTCGACTGCTTACTATACTAGGGGCTACCCGCTCCGTATGATATTCTCTCATATAACAAGAGAATGCAAGAAATATTCGTATTTTATGAATATAATCCATTTATTTTTCAATATCCATACGTTTTACTTAGTTTTTTGTACGGTATTGACAAAATCCTATGCATTTGCATAAGATTTATTTTGCCACAATTTATAGTACTAGTGCCGCCCTCACTAGGTATAAATATCTCATTTCGCTAGTAGTGTATGGGCAAATTCTACTAGCTATTCTCATAAATATGTCACTTATATGCCATATCTATACAATTCATGCACTTTTATATGTATATTTGCTATATTATACATTATTATGCCTTATAGGTATTATACCTATAAGCCACATCCATACGATTGCTTAATATAAATATATGTATAATTTTTTATACATATTTTTTTTTATTTATGTATGGTTTTTTATTCATATCCATATACTGTATTCACTTTTATATGGATATGATTGGCGTTTTATATAGTATTGACAAAATCATAAGTTTGACCAATACGAGGAGAGGTCCGCCAACGACCACCTCCCTATAGGTGTTTTTGGACACGCTGTCTCCCATTCGACTGCTTACTATACTAGGGGCTACCCGCTCCGTATGATATTCTCTCATATAACAAGAGAATGCAAGAAATATTCGTATTTTATGAATATAATCCATTTATTTTTCAATATCCATACGTTTTACTTAGTTTTTTGTACGGTATTGACAAAATCCTATGCATTTGCATAAGATTTATTTTGCCACAATTTATAGTACTAGTGCCGCCCTCACTAGGTATAAATATCTCATTTCGCTAGTAGTGTATGGGCAAATTCTACTAGCTATTCTCATAAATATGTCACTTATATGCCATATCTATACAATTCATGCACTTTTATATGTATATTTGCTATATTATACATTATTATGCCTTATAGGTATTATACCTATAAGCCACATCCATACGATTGCTTAATATAAATATATGTATAATTTTTTATACATATTTTTTTTTATTTATGTATGGTTTTTTATTCATATCCATATACTGTATTCACTTTTATATGGATATGATTGGCGTTTTATATAGTATTGACAAAATCATAAGTTTGACCAATACGAGGAGAGGTCCGCCAACGACCACCTCCCTATAGGTGTTTTTGGACACGCTGTCTCCCATTCGACTGCTTACTATACTAGGGGCTGCCCGCTCCGTATGATATTCTCTCGTATAACAAGAGAATGCAAGAAATATTCGTATTTTATGAATATAATCCATTTATTTTTCAATATCCATACGTTTTACTTAGTTTTTTGTACGGTATTGACAAAATCCTATGCATTTGCATAAGATTTATTTTGCCACAATTTATAGTACTAGTGCCGCCCTCACTAGGTATAAATATCTCATTTCGCTAGTAGTGTATGGGCAAATTCTACTAGCTATTCTCATAAATGCCTTCTTTATGCCATATCTATACAATTTATGCACTTTTATATGTATATTTGCTAATATTATACATTATTATGCCTTATAGGTATTATACCTATAAGCCATATACATACGATTTCATTTTTTTATTTATATATGGTTTTGTATTTATAACCATATACCGTATTTACTTTTATAAGGATATGATTGGCGTTTTATATAGTATTGACAAAATTATAAGTTTGACAAACACTTTTTTAAGTCTTTTAGTTAAAATTGTCATTTTTAATTGACTATCTAAACACTAGATATATTTGCACATGGAGCAAAGAGTATAAAAATTGGTCGCGTCACTAATAATATCGCGATACATTTTTACTACCATCAAAATACCACATACGTTTATATGTCCTCTTTATTTAATTTGGTTTCTAAACCTCAGGAATAGTTTTAATTATATGTGCGCTCTAAGTTGAATGAATTTCTTGAATCTCTTTACTTGAATTTCTAAGACTTAAAAATATTTATAAATAGATGTCCTATTGCATAATATTTTTTTATCGCTTCACTTATAAAATAACGATCCTGCCTTTCTACCTTTGAATAAACATTCATATAAACATGGAGAAAAAAACGTTCGCGTCACTAACAGTATGTGACGATAAAATTTTGCTAACATTAAAAGGAACATATTTTTATATGTCAACTCTTAGTTGAATTGGTCTATTGCTTAAGATTCTAGACCTTAGGAATATTTTTATATTATATGTTTGCCAATCTTCGCGTCACTAAAAAGATGACGATTCATATTGTTATTATTAGATGGTCGAGTTGTACTTATATTGATATGTTAATCAAATTGGTCTCTTACTTGAAAATCTAGACCTTAGGAATATTTTTATATTATATGTTTGCCAATCTTCGCGTCACTAATAAGATGACGATTCATATTGTTATTATTAGATGGTCGAGTTGTACTTATATTGATATGTTAATCAAATTGGTCTCTTACTTGAAAATCTAGACCTTAGGAATATTTGTATATTATATGTTTGCCAATCTTCGCGTCAGTAATAAGATGACGATTCATATTGTTATTATTAGATGGTCGAGTTGTACTTATATTGATATGTTAATCAAATTGGTCTCTTACTTGAAAATCTAGACCTTAGGAATATTTTTATATTATATGTTTGCCAATCTTCGCGTCACTAATAAGATGACGATTCATATTGTTATTATTAGATGGTCGAGTTGTACTTATATTGATATGTTAATCAAATTGGTCTCTTACTTGAAAATCTAGACCTTAGGAATATTTTTATATTATATGTTTGCCAATCTTCGCGTCACTAATAAGATGACGATTCATATTGTTATTATTAGATGGTCGAGTTGTACTTATATTGATATGTTAATCAAATTGGTCTCTTACTTGAAAATCTAGACCTTAGGAATATTTTTATATTATATGTTTGCCAATCTTCGCGTCACTAATAAGATGACGATTCATATTGTTATTATTAGATGGTCGAGTTGTACTTATATTGATATGTTAATCAAATTGGTCTCTTACTTGAAAATCTAGACCTTAGGAATATTTTTATATTATATGTTTGCCAATCTTCGCGTCACTAATAAGATGACGATTCATATTATTATTAGATGGTCGAGTTGTACTTATATTGATATGTTAATCAAATTGGTCTCTTACTTGAAAATCTAGACCTTAGGAATATTTTTATATTATATGTTTGCCAATCTTCGCGTCACTAATAAGATGACGATTCATATTGTTATTATTAGATGGTCGAGTTGTACTTATATTGATATGTTAATCAAATTGGTCTCTTACTTGAAAATCTAGACCTTAGGAATATTTTTATATTATATGTTTGCCAATCTTCGCGTCACTAATAAGATGACGATTCATATTGTTATTATTAGATGGTCGAGTTGTACTTATATTGATATGTTAATCAAATTGGTCTCTTACTTGAAAATCTAGACCTTAGGAATATTTTTATATTATATGTTTGCCAATCTTCGCGTCACTAATAAGATGACGATTCATATTGTTATTATTAGATGGTCGAGTTGTACTTATATTGATATGTTAATCAAATTGGTCTCTTACTTGAAAATCTAGACCTTAGGAATATTTTTATATTATATGTTTGCCAATCTTCGCGTCACTAATAAGATGACGATTCATATTGTTATTATTAGATGGTCGAGTTGTACTTATATTGATATGTTAATCAAATTGGTCTCTTACTTGAAAATCTAGACCTTAGGAATGTAATATATAAAGGATTAAAAATTCGCCACAAAGCCAAGCAAACAATCAATGCATACAAATAGATTGTTGGTTGAACTTTATATAAGAAGTTCAACACAACAAATAAATTATGCAATTTTATTATCGAATCATCAAGCAAAGGATAAGCTTCAGTGGATCGCAGTATGGCAGCTGCTCAACCACTTACAACACCTTGCCTGTTACAAAAGTCGTTTACAATTGATTCTAGGCTTTGTCATTGTATTAAATAATGCTTTTATATGTAACTAGCGCGGCATCAGGTGATCAAAGATCCTCCCAATTTACTATGTTACAAATTACATTGGCATCACATCCATTGTCGTTTAAAAAGTAAATTATAAACTTTAAATGGTTTAGAAGCCATACAATGCAAATTGCCCCTTATTTATCATTGCAGTCCAGCACGGATACGACCTTAGAGGCGTTCAGGCATAATCCAACGGACGTAGCGTCATACCACTGTTCGCTCGAACAAGTATTGTGCCATTGGTCCGTACCTGCGGTTCCTCTCGTACTACGCAGGAATGCTGTCGCAACAACGTTTTGTCATTAGTAGGGTAAAACTAACCTGTCTCACGACGGTCTAAACCCAGCTCACGTTCCCTTGCATGGGTGAACAATCCAACGCTTGGTGAATTTTGCTTCACAATGATAGGAAGAGCCGACATCGAAGGATCAAAAAGCGACGTCGCTATGAACGCTTGGCCGCCACAAGCCAGTTATCCCTATGGTAACTTTTCTGACACCTCTTGTTAAAAACTCTTTAAACCAAAAGGATCGATAGGCCGAGCTTTTGCTGTCCCTGTGTGTACTGAACACCGAGATCAAGTCAGCATTTGCCCTTTTGCTCTATGTGTGGTTTCTGTCCGCACTGAGCTGGCCTTGGGACACCTCCGTTATTATTTGAGAGATGTACCGCCCCAGTCAAACTCCCTACCTGGCAATGTCCTTGAATTGGATCATACCTGAGTAATTGGAGTTATACCAAATTTTCAAATCAAAAATACATAAATGCACCGTTTTATTAAAGAATTTGTTTGCGATTATATAACAAACTCGTGATACTTTGATCAAGAAGCTTGCATCAAAACCCAATACCATAAGATATAATAAATATATCCGTATAATGGCTAGGAAATGATACACGTTCCATTTAATCAAGTAAGTAAGGAAACAATAAGAGTAGTGGTATTTCATTGGCGATACCAAACCGAGGTCTAATATCTCCCACTTATTCTACACCTCTTATGTCTCCTTACACTGCCAGATTAGAGTCAAGCTCAAAAGGGTCTTCTTTCCCCGCTAATTATTCCAAGCCCGTTCCCTTGGCTGTGGTTTCGCTAGATAGTAGATAGGGACAGTAGGAATCTCGTTAATCCATTCATGCGCGTCACTAATTAGATGACGAGGCATTTGGCTACCTTAAGAGAGTCATAGTTACTCCCGCCGTTGACCCGCGCTTACTTGAATTTCTTCACTTTGACATTCAGAGCACTGGGCAGAAATCACATTGTGTCAACACCCGCTAGGGCCATCACAATGCTTTGTTTTAATTAGACAGTCGGATTCCCCAAGTCCGTGCCAGTTCTGAATTGATTGTTAATTGATAATCGTTATAATTAATAAGAACTAATTGGTTTAACCCAATTAGTATTCTTAAAAATTTTAGCAAGAAAGTTCCACAATTGGCTACGTAACTAAACTATCCGGGGAACAAGTAACTAACATAAATGCTAGAAACTCTATTTACCCAGAACGAGCACATAAACCATGTTATTGTTTCCCAATCAAGCCCGACTATCTCAATCTTCAGAGCCAATCCTTATCCCGAAGTTACGGATCTAATTTGCCGACTTCCCTTACCTACATTATTCTATCGACTAGAGACTCTTCACCTTGGAGACCAGCTGCGGATATTGGTACGGCCTGTTGAGAAGTTTGCGTGTCCCCACCATAAATTTTCAAGGTCCGAGGAGAAAATATCGACACAACAGTATATGTCATGCTCTTCTAGCCCATCTACCATATCTCTCTGCGAAAGACTTCCATGGTAGTACGGCTATAAAACAGAAAAGAAAACTCTTCCGATATCTCTCGACGGCTTCTTTATGGTCGTTCCTGTTGCCAGGATGAGCACGAGGCCCATATTTAATAACAAACGGATACTCAACAGGTTACGGAATTGGAACCGTATTCCCTTTCGTTCAAAATTATTCAAGTATATTAATTTAGCTAGATTTTATATAATATATATATTTGTTTGGCATTTGTATTTTACTTGAAAATTTTCGGCTTTCGCCTTGAACTTAGGACCGACTAACTCGTGATCAACCACTGTTCACACGAAACCCTTCTCCACTTCAGTCCTCCAAGGTCTCATTCGATTATTTGCTACTACCACCAAGATCTGTACCAATGGCAGCTCCATGCAGGCTTACGCCAAACACTTCTACGCATACCATTGTACCTTCCTACTCACTAAAGTTTCAAAATTTATATTACAAGTAATATAAATCATCTACTTTAGCGGTAATGTATAGGTATACAACTTAAGCGCCATCCATTTTAAGGGCTAGTTGCTTCGGCAGGTGAGTTGTTACACACTCCTTAGCGGATTTCGACTTCCATGATCACCGTCCTGCTGTTTTAAGCAACCAACGCCTTTCATGGTATCTGCATGAGTTGTTAATTTGGGCACCGTAACATTACGTTTGGTTCATCCCACAGCGCCAGTTCTGCTTACCAAAAGTGGCCCACTGGGCACATTATATCATAACCTTGAACTTCATATCAAGAAAGTTAAGGTTCTTACCCATTTAAAGTTTGAGAATAGGTTAAGATCGTTTCGACCCTAAGGCCTCTAATCATTCGCTTTACCAGATAAGATTATTTTATATAATATTAAAATGCACCAGCTATCCTGAGGGAAACTTCGGAAGGAACCAGCTACTAGATGGTTCGATTGGTCTTTCGCCCCTATACTCAATTCTGACAATCGATTTGCACGTCAGAACTGTTTCGGTCTTCCATCAGGGTTTCCCCTGACTTCAACCTGATCAAGTATAGTTCACCATCTTTCGGGTCACAGCATATATGCTCAAGGTACGTTCCAGTTAGAGGCATAAATAATATAAATATCATTATACATAACTATATAGAACGCCCCGGGATTGTGTTAATTAGCTATAAATAGTTAAAAAACTAATCCCATTATTAGTCAAGTTAATTACGCTATTAGGTTTATATCCCAATAACTTGCACATATGTTAGACTCCTTGGTCCGTGTTTCAAGACGGGTCCCGAAGGTATCCTGAATCTTTCGCATTGTTAATCCTACAAGTGCATATAATAAACACAAAAATCAATGATAATTATGCCATTATATAATTCCGAAAAATTAACGCACTGTATTCATATAAATCTATCAGCACTTTATCAAATTAATAACATTTATTCTGTGTTAAAATGCAAGCAAATTAATTTGAATAAACTATAAGTTATATTTTATGATAAATTTGGTATGCTAATAGATTACAATGTCCTTATATGGAAAAAATGCACACTATTATCATAATATTGTTTAAATATTACAATTCTAATGATGAATTTTCCATAACGGATATTCAGGTTCATCGGGCTTAACCTCTAAGCAGTTTCACGTACTGTTTAACTCTCTATTCAGAGTTCTTTTCAACTTTCCCTCACGGTACTTGTTTACTATCGGTCTCATGGTTATATTTAGTTTTAGATGGAGTTTACCACCCACTTAGTGCTGCACTATCAAGCAACACGACTCTTTGGAAACATCATCTAGTAATCATTAACGTTATACGGGCCTGGCACCCTCTATGGGTAAATGGCCTCATTTAAGAAGGACTTAAATCGTTAATTTCTCATACTAGAATATTGACGCTCCATACACTGCATCTCACATTTGCCATATAGACAAAGTGACTTAGTGCTGAACTGATTTCTTTTCGCTCGCCGCTACTAAGAAAATCCTTGTTAGTTTCTTTTCCTCCCCTAATTAATATGCTTAAATTCAGGGGGTAGTCCCATATGAGTTGAGGTTGTGTATAACTTTTATATGCAATTAATTCTTTATATATAATGATAAAACATTTTATTAAATTCGTTATATTAATAATATCTGTATATAAATGGCATTTGTTTGATTTAACGAATCAACGAAGAACAATAATATTGTCAACGGTTTTCTATTTTCTAATCATTAATAAGAGACAATTCTAGATAAATTTTTATGCTAGACATTTCTCAGTATCATTTGATTGAAAAAGAAAATATTTCTCTTCGTTTTTCACATTCAAATTATTTACTAATGTGAGATAATGTTTTTCATATATTTTTTAATATTATGAATAAAATAATTAAATTATTATTATCCAATAATATACCATATGCTTATAAAATTTCATTATAAAATTTGTATAAGCAACTTAATTAGCATAGTCTTACAACCCTCAACCATATGTAGTCCAAGCAGCACTATAAAATTAATTAAAGTACATAACAGCATGGACTGCGATATGCGTTCAAAATGTCGATGTTCATGTGTCCTGCAGTTCACACGATGACGCACAGTTTGCTGCGTTCTTCATCGACCCATGAGCCGAGTGATCCACCGCTTAGAGTTTTATAAATTGGTTTCTTAATTTTGTCAAATATGTTTTTATTGAAAGAAATTAAAAATACACCATTTTACTGGCATATATCAATTCCTTCAATAAATTTATTTTTATACCTAAAACGAATGCTGCGAAATGTCTTAGTTTTATATAACCAATATATATCAAAGTATTTCTTTTTAAATTGCATTTATTGTAAATAAATATATATATATATATATTAATACTTTTTTAGCGATATAAATTGAAATTTATATAAAACATTAACCTGTATAAAACCAGGTACAACATTGTACATTTTAGGTTGTTGCATTATCCAATGTATGCGCATAACTGAGATGAACAATACATATCGCAACGCGTGTATATTATGGTCCATATACACACAGTATTTTAATTGTGTTTATATACAATAATAATTTAATATTATTATTTTAATAATTCGATTTGCTTGTTCGAATTTTTATTTGTTTGTTTTGGCTGCTTATTATTTCTCTCATATGTATTAAATACAATATATAATTTTAATATTTGCATTATTTCGATTTGCTTGTTCGAAATTTCATTTGATCTATATTAGATCATATACATTTTGGCAATTCATATTTTATTTGTATTACTATAATGTATTTATTATAATATAAACAAATATTTTATTAACGGTAAGGATATACAATAATAATTTAATATTATTATTTTAATAATTCGATTTGCTTGTTCGAATTTTTATTTGTTTGCTTTGGCTGCTTATTATTTCTCTCATATGTATTAAATACAATATATAATTTTAATATTTGCATTATTTCGATTTGCTTGTTCGAAATTTTATTTGATCTATATTAGATCTCATATACATTTTGGCAATTCATATTTTATTTGTATTATTATAATGTATTTATTATAATATAAACAAATATTTTATTAACGGTAAGGATATACAATAATAATTTAATATTATTATTTTAATAATTCGATTTGCTTGTTCGAATTTTTATTTGTTTGCTTTGGCTGCTTATTAATTTCTCTCATATGTATTAAATACAATATATAATTTTAATATTTGCATTATTTCGATTTGCTTGTTCGAAATTTCATTTGATCTATAATAGATCTCATATACATTTTGGCAATTCATATTTTATTTGTAATACTATAATGTATTTATTATAATATAAACAAATATTTTATTAACGGTAAGGATATTAAAACATTAATGATCCTTCCGCAGGTTCACCTACGGAAACCTTGTTACGACTTTTACTTCCTCTAAATAATCAAGTTCGGTCAACTTTTGCGAAACAACCGTAACACGCAAGGCGTCACAGTGATCACGTCCGGAGACCTCACTAAATAATTCAATCGGTAGTAGCGACGGGCGGTGTGTACAAAGGGCAGGGACGTAATCAATGCGAGTTAATGACTCACACTTACTGGGAATTCCAAGTTCATGTGAACAGTTTCAGTTCACAATCCCAAGCATGAAAGTGGTTCAGCGGTTTACCCGGACCTCTCGGTCTAGGAAATACACGTTGATACTTTCATTGTAGCGCGCGTGCAGCCCAGGACATCTAAGGGCATCACAGACCTGTTATTGCTCAATCTCATTATTGCTAGACGCAATTTGTCCATTTAAGAAGCTAGTGTCCTTATAATGGGACAAACCAACAGGTACGGCTCCACTTATATAAACACATTCAAACACAATAAACATTTTACTGCCACCATGAATGAAGGCTATATAAGCTTCAACACCATAATCCTGAAGATATCTATTTAATATATTTGAGTCTCGTTCGTTATCGGAATTAACCAGACAAATCACTCCACGAACTAAGAACGGCCATGCACCACCACCCATAGATTCGAGAAAGAGCTATCAATCTGTCTTACACACTTATGTTCGGACCTGGTAAGTTTTCCCGTGTTGAGTCAAATTAAGCCGCAGGCTCCACTCCTGGTGGTGCCCTTCCGTCAATTCCTTTAAGTTTCAGCTTTGCAACCATACTTCCCCCGGAGCCCAAAAGCTTTGGTTTCCCGGGAAGCGACTGAGAGAGCCATAAAAGTAGCTACACCCAATTGCTAGCTGGCATCGTTTATGGTTAGAACTAGGGCGGTATCTGATCGCCTTCGAACCTCTAACTTTCGTTCTTGATTAATGAAAACATCTTTGGCAAATGCTTTCGCTTAAGTTAGTCTTACGACGGTCCAAGAATTTCACCTCTCGCGTCGTAATACTAATGCCCCCAAACTGCTTCTATTAATCATTACCTCTTGATCTGAAAACCAATGAAAGCAGAACAGAGGTCTTATTTCATTATCCCATGCACAGAATATTCAGGCATTTGAAGCCTGCTTTAAGCACTCTAATTTGTTCAAAGTAATTGTACCGGCCCACAATAACACTCGTTTAAGAGCACTAATGCAGGTTTTTAAATAGGAGGAACATATGAAAAAATACAAGTATCTAAGCACATGTAAGAACTCCACCGGTAATACGCTTACATACATAAAGGTATAGTACTAACCACAATTGTAAGTTGTACTACCCGTATGAAGCACAAGTTCAACTACGAACGTTTTAACCGCAACAACTTTAATATACGCTATTGGAGCTGGAATTACCGCGGCTGCTGGCACCAGACTTGCCCTCCAATTGGTCCTTGTTAAAGGATTTAAAGTGTACTCATTCCAATTACAGGGCCTCGGATATGAGTCCTGTATTGTTATTTTTCGTCACTACCTCCCCGAGCTGGGAGTGGGTAATTTACGCGCCTGCTGCCTTCCTTAGATGTGGTAGCCGTTTCTCAGGCTCCCTCTCCGGAATCGAACCCTGATTCCCCGTTACCCGTTGCAACCATGGTAGTCCTAGATACTACCATCAAAAGTTGATAGGGCAGACATTTGAAAGATCTGTCGTCGGTACAAGACCATACGATCTGCATGTTATCTAGAGTTCAACCAATATAACGATCTTGCGATCGCTTGGTTTTAGCCTAATAAAAGCACATGTTCCATAAGGTTCATGTTTTAATTGCATGTATTAGCTCTAGAATTACCACAGTTATCCAAGTAACTGTTAACGATCTAAGGAACCATAACTGATATAATGAGCCTTTTGCGGTTTCACTTTTAATTCGTGTGTACTTAGACATGCATGGCTTAATCTTTGAGACAAGCATATAACTACTGGCAGGATCAACCAGAATAATGTTTTTATTCATATTTCATTCATATTTTTTGAATAGAAATTAGCAATATATATGTTGTTATAGATTTTATTTCTATCGAATACGGCCATTTTTATATAGCATTCGTATACGTTTGTTTTCCAATTTATACTTGTTTCGCCACTAATAATAACAAGTTTTTATTGATGTCAAAAAGAATCATATTCTTTATAAACACAATATTTATTTTTCATATATTTTCTTTATATATGCACATTTCATTCTAAAATATCATTTTTGTTCGACATACATAATATATTGTATCCACACATGTACAATTTTTGTTTAACCAATATAAGATATTGAGTTAATCATTTGTATTTTGACGATAAATTTAAAATTTATCTATATATATCCATATAAGTCTCTGGTAATATATAAAATAGAACCGAGTGTATATATATAATTATTACTACTATATTTATTTCTTAAATAATATATACTTATATATTATTTATATATATACTCTTTATTATATATTATATAATTTCTTAAATAACTCTCTTAATAGCTATTTTTTATTATCAACAATATAAGTTGATATTAATATTGAAAATGTATTCATAATTACATTTTTATATTTCTTTGGTAGACTTTTATGTACTATTATTATTTAATAATACACATATAATATAAATCATGTTAGCCTACCTCCTAAAATTAACGATAAAATTCGGAAACAATTTGTTATTCTATGTACAATAGAAACTTGGCCTTTGTTTCAACGTTATTATCTTTGGGCTTAAAATATTAACCGCGGAGCCAAGTCTCGTATTCAAATAAATGAATAAAGAAACAAATTTGACGGATAATATCTTCTCTACTGACATATGTCAATAGCAGACGGCCGGCCCATTGACCATCCTATAGTAGTTTTTGGACACGCTGTCTCCCATTCGGGTATATTCAATTTACTTTGCCACTCACCCATATAGTGTTCTCTTATATAATAAGACAACGCACTTTTATATTCATTATATGGATATATTGCCTTCCTCATATTTGCCACACCACCTATAGTAGTTTTTGGACACGCTGTCTCCCATTCGGGTATATTCAATTTACTTTGCCACTCACCCATATAGTGTTCTCTTATATAATAAGAAAACGCACTTTTATTTTCATTATATGGATATATTGCCTTCCTCATATTTGCCACACCACCTATAGTAGTTTTTGGACACGCTGTCTCCCATTCGGGTATATTCAATTTACTTTGCCACTCACCCATATAGTGTTCTCTTATATAATAAGAAAACGCACTTTTATTTTCATTATATGGATATATTGCCTTCCTCATATTTGCCACACCACCTATAGTAGTTTTTGGACACGCTGTCTCCCATTCGGGTATATTCAATTCTCTTTGCCACTCACCCTTATAGTATTCTCTTATTTAATAAGAATACTAAAATACTTCTCATATTATAGATGTAATCTATTAACTTCTCAATATCCATACGGTTTATGTACGGTATTGACAAAATCCTATGCATTTGCATAAGATTTATTTTGCCACAATTTATAGTACTAGTGCCGCCCTCACTAGGTATAAATATCTCATTTCGCTAGTAGTGTATGGGGAAATTCTACTAGCTATTCTCATAAATATGTCACTTATATGCCATATCTATACAATTCATGCACTTTTATATGTATATTTGCTATATTATACATTATTATGCCTTATAGGTATTATACCTATAAGCCACATCCATACGATTGCTTAATATAAATATATGTATAATTTTTTATACATATTTTTTTTTTATTTTTGTATGGTTTTTTATTCATATCCATATACTGTATTCAATTTTATATGGATATGATTGGCGTTTTATATAGTATTGACAAAATCATAAGTTTGACCAATACGAGGAGAGGTCCGCCAACGACCACCTCCCTATAGGTGTTTTTGGACACGCTGTCTCCCATTCGACTGCTTACTATACTAGGGGCTACCCGCTCCGTATGATATTCTCTCATATAACAAGAGAATGCAAGAAATATTCGTATTTTATGAATATAATCCATTTATTTTTCAATATCCATACGTTTTACTTAGTTTTTTGTACGGTATTGACAAAATCCTATGCATTTGCATAAGATTTATTTTGCCACAATTTATAGTACTAGTGCCGCCCTCACTAGGTATAAATATCTCATTTCGCTAGTAGTGTATGGGCAAATTCTACTAGCTATTCTCATAAATATGTCACTTATATGCCATATCTATACAATTCATGCACTTTTATATGTATATTTGCTATATTATACATTATTATGCCTTATAGGTATTATACCTATAAGCCACATCCATACGATTGCTTAATATAAATATATGTATAATTTTTTATACATATTTTTTTTTATTTATGTATGGTTTTTTATTCATATCCATATACTGTATTCACTTTTATATGGATATGATTGGCGTTTTATATAGTATTGACAAAATCATAAGTTTGACCAATACGAGGAGAGGTCCGCCAACGACCACCTCCCTATAGGTGTTTTTGGACACGCTGTCTCCCATTCGACTGCTTACTATACTAGGGGCTACCCGCTCCGTATGATATTCTCTCATATAACAAGAGAATGCAAGAAATATTCGTATTTTATGAATATAATCCATTTATTTTTCAATATCCATACGTTTTACTTAGTTTTTTGTACGGTATTGACAAAATCCTATGCATTTGCATAAGATTTATTTTGCCACAATTTATAGTACTAGTGCCGCCCTCACTAGGTATAAATATCTCATTTCGCTAGTAGTGTATGGGCAAATTCTACTAGCTATTCTCATAAATATGTCACTTATATGCCATATCTATACAATTCATGCACTTTTATATGTATATTTGCTATATTATACATTATTATGCCTTATAGGTATTATACCTATAAGCCACATCCATACGATTGCTTAATATAAATATATGTATAATTTTTTATACATATTTTTTTTTATTTATGTATGGTTTTTTATTCATATCCATATACTGTATTCACTTTTATATGGATATGATTGGCGTTTTATATAGTATTGACAAAATCATAAGTTTGACCAATACGAGGAGAGGTCCGCCAACGACCACCTCCCTATAGGTGTTTTTGGACACGCTGTCTCCCATTCGACTGCTTACTATACTAGGGGCTGCCCGCTCCGTATGATATTCTCTCGTATAACAAGAGAATGCAAGAAATATTCGTATTTTATGAATATAATCCATTTATTTTTCAATATCCATACGTTTTACTTAGTTTTTTGTACGGTATTGACAAAATCCTATGCATTTGCATAAGATTTATTTTGCCACAATTTATAGTACTAGTGCCGCCCTCACTAGGTATAAATATCTCATTTCGCTAGTAGTGTATGGGCAAATTCTACTAGCTATTCTCATAAATGCCTTCTTTATGCCATATCTATACAATTTATGCACTTTTATATGTATATTTGCTAATATTATACATTATTATGCCTTATAGGTATTATACCTATAAGCCATATACATACGATTTCATTTTTTTATTTATATATGGTTTTGTATTTATAACCATATACCGTATTTACTTTTATAAGGATATGATTGGCGTTTTATATAGTATTGACAAAATTATAAGTTTGACAAACACTTTTTTAAGTCTTTTAGTTAAAATTGTCATTTTTAATTGACTATCTAAACACTAGATATATTTGCACATGGAGCAAAGAGTATAAAAATTGGTCGCGTCACTAATAATATCGCGATACATTTTTACTACCATCAAAATACCACATACGTTTATATGTCCTCTTTATTTAATTTGGTTTCTAAACCTCAGGAATAGTTTTAATTATATGTGCGCTCTAAGTTGAATGAATTTCTTGAATCTCTTTACTTGAATTTCTAAGACTTAAAAATATTTATAAATAGATGTCCTATTGCATAATATTTTTTTATCGCTTCACTTATAAAATAACGATCCTGCCTTTCTACCTTTGAATAAACATTCATATAAACATGGAGAAAAAAACGTTCGCGTCACTAACAGTATGTGACGATAAAATTTTGCTAACATTAAAAGGAACATATTTTTATATGTCAACTCTTAGTTGAATTGGTCTATTGCTTAAGATTCTAGACCTTAGGAATATTTTTATATTATATGTTTGCCAATCTTCGCGTCACTAAAAAGATGACGATTCATATTGTTATTATTAGATGGTCGAGTTGTACTTATATTGATATGTTAATCAAATTGGTCTCTTACTTGAAAATCTAGACCTTAGGAATATTTTTATATTATATGTTTGCCAATCTTCGCGTCACTAATAAGATGACGATTCATATTATTATTAGATGGTCGAGTTGTACTTATATTGATATGTTAATCAAATTGGTCTCTTACTTGAAAATCTAGACCTTAGGAATATTTTTATATTATATGTTTGCCAATCTTCGCGTCACTAATAAGATGACGATTCATATTATTATTAGATGGTCGAGTTGTACTTATATTGATATGTTAATCAAATTGGTCTCTTACTTGAAAATCTAGACCTTAGGAATATTTTTATATTATATGTTTGCCAATCTTCGCGTCACTAATAAGATGACGATTCATATTGTTATTATTAGATGGTCGAGTTGTACTTATATTGATATGTTAATCAAATTGGTCTCTTACTTGAAAATCTAGACCTTAGGAATATTTTTATATTATATGTTTGCCAATCTTCGCGTCACTAATAAGATGACGATTCATATTGTTATTATTAGATGGTCGAGTTGTACTTATATTGATATGTTAATCAAATTGGTCTCTTACTTGAAAATCTAGACCTTAGGAATATTTTTATATTATATGTTTGCCAATCTTCGCGTCACTAATAAGATGACGATTCATATTGTTATTATTAGATGGTCGAGTTGTACTTATATTGATATGTTAATCAAATTGGTCTCTTACTTGAAAATCTAGACCTTAGGAATGTAATATATAAAGGATTAAAAATTCGCCACAAAGCCAAGCAAACAATCAATGCATACAAATAGATTGTTGGTTGAACTTTATATAAGAAGTTCAACACAACAAATAAATTATGCAATTTTATTATCGAATCATCAAGCAAAGGATAAGCTTCAGTGGATCGCAGTATGGCAGCTGCTCAACCACTTACAACACCTTGCCTGTTACAAAAGTCGTTTACAATTGATTCTAGGCTTTGTCATTGTATTAAATAATGCTTTTATATGTAACTAGCGCGGCATCAGGTGATCAAAGATCCTCCCAATTTACTATGTTACAAATTACATTGGCATCACATCCATTGTCGTTTAAAAAGTAAATTATAAACTTTAAATGGTTTAGAAGCCATACAATGCAAATTGCCCCTTATTTATCATTGCAGTCCAGCACGGATACGACCTTAGAGGCGTTCAGGCATAATCCAACGGACGTAGCGTCATACCACTGTTCGCTCGAACAAGTATTGTGCCATTGGTCCGTACCTGCGGTTCCTCTCGTACTACGCAGGAATGCTGTCGCAACAACGTTTTGTCATTAGTAGGGTAAAACTAACCTGTCTCACGACGGTCTAAACCCAGCTCACGTTCCCTTGCATGGGTGAACAATCCAACGCTTGGTGAATTTTGCTTCACAATGATAGGAAGAGCCGACATCGAAGGATCAAAAAGCGACGTCGCTATGAACGCTTGGCCGCCACAAGCCAGTTATCCCTATGGTAACTTTTCTGACACCTCTTGTTAAAAACTCTTTAAACCAAAAGGATCGATAGGCCGAGCTTTTGCTGTCCCTGTGTGTACTGAACACCGAGATCAAGTCAGCATTTGCCCTTTTGCTCTATGTGTGGTTTCTGTCCGCACTGAGCTGGCCTTGGGACACCTCCGTTATTATTTGAGAGATGTACCGCCCCAGTCAAACTCCCTACCTGGCAATGTCCTTGAATTGGATCATACCTGAGTAATTGGAGTTATACCAAATTTTCAAATCAAAAATACATAAATGCACCGTTTTATTAAAGAATTTGTTTGCGAATATATAACAAACTCGTGATACTTTGATCAAGAAGCTTGCATCAAAACCCAATACCATAAGATATAATAAATATATCCGTATAATGGCTAGGAAATGATACACGTTCCATTTAATCAAGTAAGTAAGGAAACAATAAGAGTAGTGGTATTTCATTGGCGATACCAAACCGAGGTCTAATATCTCCCACTTATTCTACACCTCTTATGTCTCCTTACACTGCCAGATTAGAGTCAAGCTCAAAAGGGTCTTCTTTCCCCGCTAATTATTCCAAGCCCGTTCCCTTGGCTGTGGTTTCGCTAGATAGTAGATAGGGACAGTAGGAATCTCGTTAATCCATTCATGCGCGTCACTAATTAGATGACGAGGCATTTGGCTACCTTAAGAGAGTCATAGTTACTCCCGCCGTTGACCCGCGCTTACTTGAATTTCTTCACTTTGACATTCAGAGCACTGGGCAGAAATCACATTGTGTCAACACCCGCTAGGGCCATCACAATGCTTTGTTTTAATTAGACAGTCGGATTCCCCAAGTCCGTGCCAGTTCTGAATTGATTGTTAATTGATAATCGTTATAATTAATAAGAACTAATTGGTTTAACCCAATTAGTATTCTTAAAAATTTTAGCAAGAAAGTTCCACAATTGGCTACGTAACTAAACTATCCGGGGAACAAGTAACTAACATAAATGCTAGAAACTCTATTTACCCAGAACGAGCACATAAACCATGTTATTGTTTCCCAATCAAGCCCGACTATCTCAATCTTCAGAGCCAATCCTTATCCCGAAGTTACGGATCTAATTTGCCGACTTCCCTTACCTACATTATTCTATCGACTAGAGACTCTTCACCTTGGAGACCAGCTGCGGATATTGGTACGGCCTGTTGAGAAGTTTGCGTGTCCCCACCATAAATTTTCAAGGTCCGAGGAGAAAATATCGACACAACAGTATATGTCATGCTCTTCTAGCCCATCTACCATATCTCTCTGCGAAAGACTTCCATGGTAGTACGGCTATAAAACAGAAAAGAAAACTCTTCCGATATCTCTCGACGGCTTCTTTATGGTCGTTCCTGTTGCCAGGATGAGCACGAGGCCCATATTTAATAACAAACGGATACTCAACAGGTTACGGAATTGGAACCGTATTCCCTTTCGTTCAAAATTATTCAAGTATATTAATTTAGCTAGATTTTATATAATATATATATTTGTTTGGCATTTGTATTTTACTTGAAAATTTTCGGCTTTCGCCTTGAACTTAGGACCGACTAACTCGTGATCAACCACTGTTCACACGAAACCCTTCTCCACTTCAGTCCTCCAAGGTCTCATTCGATTATTTGCTACTACCACCAAGATCTGTACCAATGGCAGCTCCATGCAGGCTTACGCCAAACACTTCTACGCATACCATTGTACCTTCCTACTCACTAAAGTTTCAAAATTTATATTACAAGTAATATAAATCATCTACTTTAGCGGTAATGTATAGGTATACAACTTAAGCGCCATCCATTTTAAGGGCTAGTTGCTTCGGCAGGTGAGTTGTTACACACTCCTTAGCGGATTTCGACTTCCATGATCACCGTCCTGCTGTTTTAAGCAACCAACGCCTTTCATGGTATCTGCATGAGTTGTTAATTTGGGCACCGTAACATTACGTTTGGTTCATCCCACAGCGCCAGTTCTGCTTACCAAAAGTGGCCCACTGGGCACATTATATCATAACCTTGAACTTCATATCAAGAAAGTTAAGGTTCTTACCCATTTAAAGTTTGAGAATAGGTTAAGATCGTTTCGACCCTAAGGCCTCTAATCATTCGCTTTACCAGATAAGATTATTTTATATAATATTAAAATGCACCAGCTATCCTGAGGGAAACTTCGGAAGGAACCAGCTACTAGATGGTTCGATTGGTCTTTCGCCCCTATACTCAATTCTGACAATCGATTTGCACGTCAGAACTGTTTCGGTCTTCCATCAGGGTTTCCCCTGACTTCAACCTGATCAAGTATAGTTCACCATCTTTCGGGTCACAGCATATATGCTCAAGGTACGTTCCAGTTAGAGGCATAAATAATATAAATATCATTATACATAACTATATAGAACGCCCCGGGATTGTGTTAATTAGCTATAAATAGTTAAAAAACTAATCCCATTATTAGTCAAGTTAATTACGCTATTAGGTTTATATCCCAATAACTTGCACATATGTTAGACTCCTTGGTCCGTGTTTCAAGACGGGTCCCGAAGGTATCCTGAATCTTTCGCATTGTTAATCCTACAAGTGCATATAATAAACACAAAAATCAATGATAATTATGCCATTATATAATTCCGAAAAATTAACGCACTGTATTCATATAAATCTATCAGCACTTTATCAAATTAATAACATTTATTCTGTGTTAAAATGCAAGCAAATTAATTTGAATAAACTATAAGTTATATTTTATGATAAATTTGGTATGCTAATAGATTACAATGTCCTTATATGGAAAAAATGCACACTATTATCATAATATTGTTTAAATATTACAATTCTAATGATGAATTTTCCATAACGGATATTCAGGTTCATCGGGCTTAACCTCTAAGCAGTTTCACGTACTGTTTAACTCTCTATTCAGAGTTCTTTTCAACTTTCCCTCACGGTACTTGTTTACTATCGGTCTCATGGTTATATTTAGTTTTAGATGGAGTTTACCACCCACTTAGTGCTGCACTATCAAGCAACACGACTCTTTGGAAACATCATCTAGTAATCATTAACGTTATACGGGCCTGGCACCCTCTATGGGTAAATGGCCTCATTTAAGAAGGACTTAAATCGTTAATTTCTCATACTAGAATATTGACGCTCCATACACTGCATCTCACATTTGCCATATAGACAAAGTGACTTAGTGCTGAACTGATTTCTTTTCGCTCGCCGCTACTAAGAAAATCCTTGTTAGTTTCTTTTCCTCCCCTAATTAATATGCTTAAATTCAGGGGGTAGTCCCATATGAGTTGAGGTTGTGTATAACTTTTATATGCAATTAATTCTTTATATATAATGATAAAACATTTTATTAAATTCGTTATATTAATAATATCTGTATATAAATGGCATTTGTTTGATTTAACGAATCAACGAAGAACAATAATATTGTCAACGGTTTTCTATTTTCTAATCATTAATAAGAGACAATTCTAGATAAATTTTTATGCTAGACATTTCTCAGTATCATTTGATTGAAAAAGAAAATATTTCTCTTCGTTTTTCACATTCAAATTATTTACTAATGTGAGATAATGTTTTTCATATATTTTTTAATATTATGAATAAAATAATTAAATTATTATTATCCAATAATATACCATATGCTTATAAAATTTCATTATAAAATTTGTATAAGCAACTTAATTAGCATAGTCTTACAACCCTCAACCATATGTAGTCCAAGCAGCACTATAAAATTAATTAAAGTACATAACAGCATGGACTGCGATATGCGTTCAAAATGTCGATGTTCATGTGTCCTGCAGTTCACACGATGACGCACAGTTTGCTGCGTTCTTCATCGACCCATGAGCCGAGTGATCCACCGCTTAGAGTTTTATAAATTGGTTTCTTAATTTTGTCAAATATGTTTTTATTGAAAGAAATTAAAAATACACCATTTTACTGGCATATATCAATTCCTTCAATAAATTTATTTTTATACCTAAAACGAATGCTGCGAAATGTCTTAGTTTTATATAACCAATATATATCAAAGTATTTCTTTTTAAATTGCATTTATTGTAAATAAATATATATATATATATATTAATACTTTTTTAGCGATATAAATTGAAATTTATATAAAACATTAACCTGTATAAAACCAGGTACAACATTGTACATTTTAGGTTGTTGCATTATCCAATGTATGCGCATAACTGAGATGAACAATACATATCGCAACGCGTGTATATTATGGTCCATATACACACAGTATTTTAATTGTGTTTATATACAATAATAATTTAATATTATTATTTTAATAATTCGATTTGCTTGTTCGAATTTTTATTTGTTTGTTTTGGCTGCTTATTATTTCTCTCATATGTATTAAATACAATATATAATTTTAATATTTGCATTATTTCGATTTGCTTGTTCGAAATTTCATTTGATCTATATTAGATCATATACATTTTGGCAATTCATATTTTATTTGTATTACTATAATGTATTTATTATAATATAAACAAATATTTTATTAACGGTAAGGATATACAATAATAATTTAATATTATTATTTTAATAATTCGATTTGCTTGTTCGAATTTTTATTTGTTTGCTTTGGCTGCTTATTATTTCTCTCATATGTATTAAATACAATATATAATTTTAATATTTGCATTATTTCGATTTGCTTGTTCGAAATTTTATTTGATCTATATTAGATCTCATATACATTTTGGCAATTCATATTTTATTTGTATTATTATAATGTATTTATTATAATATAAACAAATATTTTATTAACGGTAAGGATATACAATAATAATTTAATATTATTATTTTAATAATTCGATTTGCTTGTTCGAATTTTTATTTGTTTGCTTTGGCTGCTTATTAATTTCTCTCATATGTATTAAATACAATATATAATTTTAATATTTGCATTATTTCGATTTGCTTGTTCGAAATTTCATTTGATCTATAATAGATCTCATATACATTTTGGCAATTCATATTTTATTTGTAATACTATAATGTATTTATTATAATATAAACAAATATTTTATTAACGGTAAGGATATTAAAACATTAATGATCCTTCCGCAGGTTCACCTACGGAAACCTTGTTACGACTTTTACTTCCTCTAAATAATCAAGTTCGGTCAACTTTTGCGAAACAACCGTAACACGCAAGGCGTCACAGTGATCACGTCCGGAGACCTCACTAAATAATTCAATCGGTAGTAGCGACGGGCGGTGTGTACAAAGGGCAGGGACGTAATCAATGCGAGTTAATGACTCACACTTACTGGGAATTCCAAGTTCATGTGAACAGTTTCAGTTCACAATCCCAAGCATGAAAGTGGTTCAGCGGTTTACCCGGACCTCTCGGTCTAGGAAATACACGTTGATACTTTCATTGTAGCGCGCGTGCAGCCCAGGACATCTAAGGGCATCACAGACCTGTTATTGCTCAATCTCATTATTGCTAGACGCAATTTGTCCATTTAAGAAGCTAGTGTCCTTATAATGGGACAAACCAACAGGTACGGCTCCACTTATATAAACACATTCAAACACAATAAACATTTTACTGCCACCATGAATGAAGGCTATATAAGCTTCAACACCATAATCCTGAAGATATCTATTTAATATATTTGAGTCTCGTTCGTTATCGGAATTAACCAGACAAATCACTCCACGAACTAAGAACGGCCATGCACCACCACCCATAGATTCGAGAAAGAGCTATCAATCTGTCTTACACACTTATGTTCGGACCTGGTAAGTTTTCCCGTGTTGAGTCAAATTAAGCCGCAGGCTCCACTCCTGGTGGTGCCCTTCCGTCAATTCCTTTAAGTTTCAGCTTTGCAACCATACTTCCCCCGGAGCCCAAAAGCTTTGGTTTCCCGGGAAGCGACTGAGAGAGCCATAAAAGTAGCTACACCCAATTGCTAGCTGGCATCGTTTATGGTTAGAACTAGGGCGGTATCTGATCGCCTTCGAACCTCTAACTTTCGTTCTTGATTAATGAAAACATCTTTGGCAAATGCTTTCGCTTAAGTTAGTCTTACGACGGTCCAAGAATTTCACCTCTCGCGTCGTAATACTAATGCCCCCAAACTGCTTCTATTAATCATTACCTCTTGATCTGAAAACCAATGAAAGCAGAACAGAGGTCTTATTTCATTATCCCATGCACAGAATATTCAGGCATTTGAAGCCTGCTTTAAGCACTCTAATTTGTTCAAAGTAATTGTACCGGCCCACAATAACACTCGTTTAAGAGCACTAATGCAGGTTTTTAAATAGGAGGAACATATGAAAAAATACAAGTATCTAAGCACATGTAAGAACTCCACCGGTAATACGCTTACATACATAAAGGTATAGTACTAACCACAATTGTAAGTTGTACTACCCGTATGAAGCACAAGTTCAACTACGAACGTTTTAACCGCAACAACTTTAATATACGCTATTGGAGCTGGAATTACCGCGGCTGCTGGCACCAGACTTGCCCTCCAATTGGTCCTTGTTAAAGGATTTAAAGTGTACTCATTCCAATTACAGGGCCTCGGATATGAGTCCTGTATTGTTATTTTTCGTCACTACCTCCCCGAGCTGGGAGTGGGTAATTTACGCGCCTGCTGCCTTCCTTAGATGTGGTAGCCGTTTCTCAGGCTCCCTCTCCGGAATCGAACCCTGATTCCCCGTTACCCGTTGCAACCATGGTAGTCCTAGATACTACCATCAAAAGTTGATAGGGCAGACATTTGAAAGATCTGTCGTCGGTACAAGACCATACGATCTGCATGTTATCTAGAGTTCAACCAATATAACGATCTTGCGATCGCTTGGTTTTAGCCTAATAAAAGCACATGTTCCATAAGGTTCATGTTTTAATTGCATGTATTAGCTCTAGAATTACCACAGTTATCCAAGTAACTGTTAACGATCTAAGGAACCATAACTGATATAATGAGCCTTTTGCGGTTTCACTTTTAATTCGTGTGTACTTAGACATGCATGGCTTAATCTTTGAGACAAGCATATAACTACTGGCAGGATCAACCAGAATAATGTTTTTATTCATATTTCATTCATATTTTTTGAATAGAAATTAGCAATATATATGTTGTTATAGATTTTATTTCTATCGAATACGGCCATTTTTATATAGCATTCGTATACGTTTGTTTTCCAATTTATACTTGTTTCGCCACTAATAATAACAAGTTTTTATTGATGTCAAAAAGAATCATATTCTTTATAAACACAATATTTATTTTTCATATATTTTCTTTATATATGCACATTTCATTCTAAAATATCATTTTTGTTCGACATACATAATATATTGTATCCACACATGTACAATTTTTGTTTAACCAATATAAGATATTGAGTTAATCATTTGTATTTTGACGATAAATTTAAAATTTATCTATATATATCCATATAAGTCTCTGGTAATATATAAAATAGAACCGAGTGTATATATATAATTATTACTACTATATTTATTTCTTAAATAATATATACTTATATATTATTTATATATATACTCTTTATTATATATTATATAATTTCTTAAATAACTCTCTTAATAGCTATTTTTTATTATCAACAATATAAGTTGATATTAATATTGAAAATGTATTCATAATTACATTTTTATATTTCTTTGGTAGACTTTTATGTACTATTATTATTTAATAATACACATATAATATAAATCATGTTAGCCTACCTCCTAAAATTAACGATAAAATTCGGAAACAATTTGTTATTCTATGTACAATAGAAACTTGGCCTTTGTTTCAACGTTATTATCTTTGGGCTTAAAATATTAACCGCGGAGCCAAGTCTCGTATTCAAATAAATGAATAAAGAAACAAATTTGACGGATAATATCTTCTCTACTGACATATGTCAATAGCAGACGGCCGGCCCATTGACCATCCTATAGTAGTTTTTGGACACGCTGTCTCCCATTCGGGTATATTCAATTTACTTTGCCACTCACCCATATAGTGTTCTCTTATATAATAAGACAACGCACTTTTATATTCATTATATGGATATATTGCCTTCCTCATATTTGCCACACCACCTATAGTAGTTTTTGGACACGCTGTCTCCCATTCGGGTATATTCAATTTACTTTGCCACTCACCCATATAGTGTTCTCTTATATAATAAGAAAACGCACTTTTATTTTCATTATATGGATATATTGCCTTCCTCATATTTGCCACACCACCTATAGTAGTTTTTGGACACGCTGTCTCCCATTCGGGTATATTCAATTTACTTTGCCACTCACCCATATAGTGTTCTCTTATATAATAAGAAAACGCACTTTTATTTTCATTATATGGATATATTGCCTTCCTCATATTTGCCACACCACCTATAGTAGTTTTTGGACACGCTGTCTCCCATTCGGGTATATTCAATTCTCTTTGCCACTCACCCTTATAGTATTCTCTTATTTAATAAGAATACTAAAATACTTCTCATATTATAGATGTAATCTATTAACTTCTCAATATCCATGCGGTTTATGTATGGTATTGACAAAATCCTATGCATTTGCATAAGATTTATTTTGCCACAATTTATAGTACTAGTGCCGCCCTCACTAGGTATAAATATCTCATTTCGCTAGTAGTGTATGGGCAAATTCTACTAGCTATTCTCATAAATATGTCACTTATATGCCATATCTATACAATTCATGCACTTTTATATGTATATTTGCTATATTATACATTATTATGCCTTATAGGTATTATACCTATAAGCCACATCCATACGATTGCTTAATATAAATATATGTATAATTTTTTATACATATTTTTTTTTTATTTATGTATGGTTTTTTATTCATATCCATATACTGTATTCACTTTTATATGGATATGATTGGCGTTTTATATAGTATTGACAAAATCATAAGTTTGACCAATACGAGGAGAGGTCCGCCAACGACCACCTCCCTATAGGTGTTTTTGGACACGCTGTCTCCCATTCGACTGCTTACTATACTAGGGGCTACCCGCTCCGTATGATATTCTCTCATATAACAAGAGAATGCAAGAAATATTCGTATTTTATGAATATAATCCATTTATTTTTCAATATCCATACGTTTTACTTAGTTTTTTGTACGGTATTGACAAAATCCTATGCATTTGCATAATATTTATTTTGCCACAATTTATAGTACTAGTGCCGCCCTCACTAGGTATAAATATCTCATTTCGCTAGTAGTGTATGGGGAAATTCTACTAGCTATTCTCATAAATATGTCACTTATATGCCATATCTATACAATTCATGCACTTTTATATGTATATTTGCTATATTATACATTATTATGCCTTATAGGTATTATACCTATAAGCCACATCCATACGATTGCTTAATATAAATATATGTATAATTTTTTATACATATTTTTTTTTTATTTTTGTATGGTTTTTTATTCATATCCATATACTGTATTCAATTTTATATGGATATGATTGGCGTTTTATATAGTATTGACAAAATCATAAGTTTGACCAATACGAGGAGAGGTCCGCCAACGACCACCTCCCTATAGGTGTTTTTGGACACGCTGTCTCCCATTCGACTGCTTACTATACTAGGGGCTACCCGCTCCGTATGATATTCTCTCATATAACAAGAGAATGCAAGAAATATTCGTATTTTATGAATATAATCCATTTATTTTTCAATATCCATACGTTTTACTTAGTTTTTTGTACGGTATTGACAAAATCCTATGCATTTGCATAAGATTTATTTTGCCACAATTTATAGTACTAGTGCCGCCCTCACTAGGTATAAATATCTCATTTCGCTAGTAGTGTATGGGCAAATTCTACTAGCTATTCTCATAAATATGTCACTTATATGCCATATCTATACAATTCATGCACTTTTATATGTATATTTGCTATATTATACATTATTATGCCTTATAGGTATTATACCTATAAGCCACATCCATACGATTGCTTAATATAAATATATGTATAATTTTTTATACATATTTTTTTTTATTTATGTATGGTTTTTTATTCATATCCATATACTGTATTCACTTTTATATGGATATGATTGGCGTTTTATATAGTATTGACAAAATCATAAGTTTGACCAATACGAGGAGAGGTCCGCCAACGACCACCTCCCTATAGGTGTTTTTGGACACGCTGTCTCCCATTCGACTGCTTACTATACTAGGGGCTACCCGCTCCGTATGATATTCTCTCATATAACAAGAGAATGCAAGAAATATTCGTATTTTATGAATATAATCCATTTATTTTTCAATATCCATACGTTTTACTTAGTTTTTTGTACGGTATTGACAAAATCCTATGCATTTGCATAAGATTTATTTTGCCACAATTTATAGTACTAGTGCCGCCCTCACTAGGTATAAATATCTCATTTCGCTAGTAGTGTATGGGCAAATTCTACTAGCTATTCTCATAAATATGTCACTTATATGCCATATCTATACAATTCATGCACTTTTATATGTATATTTGCTATATTATACATTATTATGCCTTATAGGTATTATACCTATAAGCCACATCCATACGATTGCTTAATATAAATATATGTATAATTTTTTATACATATTTTTTTTTATTTATGTATGGTTTTTTATTCATATCCATATACTGTATTCACTTTTATATGGATATGATTGGCGTTTTATATAGTATTGACAAAATCATAAGTTTGACCAATACGAGGAGAGGTCCGCCAACGACCACCTCCCTATAGGTGTTTTTGGACACGCTGTCTCCCATTCGACTGCTTACTATACTAGGGGCTGCCCGCTCCGTATGATATTCTCTCGTATAACAAGAGAATGCAAGAAATATTCGTATTTTATGAATATAATCCATTTATTTTTCAATATCCATACGTTTTACTTAGTTTTTTGTACGGTATTGACAAAATCCTATGCATTTGCATAAGATTTATTTTGCCACAATTTATAGTACTAGTGCCGCCCTCACTAGGTATAAATATCTCATTTCGCTAGTAGTGTATGGGCAAATTCTACTAGCTATTCTCATAAATGCCTTCTTTATGCCATATCTATACAATTTATGCACTTTTATATGTATATTTGCTAATATTATACATTATTATGCCTTATAGGTATTATACCTATAAGCCATATACATACGATTTCATTTTTTTATTTATATATGGTTTTGTATTTATAACCATATACCGTATTTACTTTTATAAGGATATGATTGGCGTTTTATATAGTATTGACAAAATTATAAGTTTGACAAACACTTTTTTAAGTCTTTTAGTTAAAATTGTCATTTTTAATTGACTATCTAAACACTAGATATATTTGCACATGGAGCAAAGAGTATAAAAATTGGTCGCGTCACTAATAATATCGCGATACATTTTTACTACCATCAAAATACCACATACGTTTATATGTCCTCTTTATTTAATTTGGTTTCTAAACCTCAGGAATAGTTTTAATTATATGTGCGCTCTAAGTTGAATGAATTTCTTGAATCTCTTTACTTGAATTTCTAAGACTTAAAAATATTTATAAATAGATGTCCTATTGCATAATATTTTTTTATCGCTTCACTTATAAAATAACGATCCTGCCTTTCTACCTTTGAATAAACATTCATATAAACATGGAGAAAAAAACGTTCGCGTCACTAACAGTATGTGACGATAAAATTTTGCTAACATTAAAAGGAACATATTTTTATATGTCAACTCTTAGTTGAATTGGTCTATTGCTTAAGATTCTAGACCTTAGGAATATTTTTATATTATATGTTTGCCAATCTTCGCGTCACTAAAAAGATGACGATTCATATTGTTATTATTAGATGGTCGAGTTGTACTTATATTGATATGTTAATCAAATTGGTCTCTTACTTGAAAATCTAGACCTTAGGAATATTTTTATATTATATGTTTGCCAATCTTCGCGTCACTAATAAGATGACGATTCATATTATTATTAGATGGTCGAGTTGTACTTATATTGATATGTTAATCAAATTGGTCTCTTACTTGAAAATCTAGACCTTAGGAATATTTTTATATTATATGTTTGCCAATCTTCGCGTCACTAATAAGATGACGATTCATATTATTATTAGATGGTCGAGTTGTACTTATATTGATATGTTAATCAAATTGGTCTCTTACTTGAAAATCTAGACCTTAGGAATATTTTTATATTATATGTTTGCCAATCTTCGCGTCACTAATAAGATGACGATTCATATTGTTATTATTAGATGGTCGAGTTGTACTTATATTGATATGTTAATCAAATTGGTCTCTTACTTGAAAATCTAGACCTTAGGAATATTTTTATATTATATGTTTGCCAATCTTCGCGTCACTAATAAGATGACGATTCATATTGTTATTATTAGATGGTCGAGTTGTACTTATATTGATATGTTAATCAAATTGGTCTCTTACTTGAAAATCTAGACCTTAGGAATATTTTTATATTATATGTTTGCCAATCTTCGCGTCACTAATAAGATGACGATTCATATTGTTATTATTAGATGGTCGAGTTGTACTTATATTGATATGTTAATCAAATTGGTCTCTTACTTGAAAATCTAGACCTTAGGAATATTTTTATATTATATGTTTGCCAATCTTCGCGTCACTAATAAGATGACGATTCATATTGTTATTATTAGATGGTCGAGTTGTACTTATATTGATATGTTAATCAAATTGGTCTCTTACTTGAAAATCTAGACCTTAGGAATGTAATATATAAAGGATTAAAAATTCGCCACAAAGCCAAGCAAACAATCAATGCATACAAATAGATTGTTGGTTGAACTTTATATAAGAAGTTCAACACAACAAATAAATTATGCAATTTTATTATCGAATCATCAAGCAAAGGATAAGCTTCAGTGGATCGCAGTATGGCAGCTGCTCAACCACTTACAACACCTTGCCTGTTACAAAAGTCGTTTACAATTGATTCTAGGCTTTGTCATTGTATTAAATAATGCTTTTATATGTAACTAGCGCGGCATCAGGTGATCAAAGATCCTCCCAATTTACTATGTTACAAATTACATTGGCATCACATCCATTGTCGTTTAAAAAGTAAATTATAAACTTTAAATGGTTTAGAAGCCATACAATGCAAATTGCCCCTTATTTATCATTGCAGTCCAGCACGGATACGACCTTAGAGGCGTTCAGGCATAATCCAACGGACGTAGCGTCATACCACTGTTCGCTCGAACAAGTATTGTGCCATTGGTCCGTACCTGCGGTTCCTCTCGTACTACGCAGGAATGCTGTCGCAACAACGTTTTGTCATTAGTAGGGTAAAACTAACCTGTCTCACGACGGTCTAAACCCAGCTCACGTTCCCTTGCATGGGTGAACAATCCAACGCTTGGTGAATTTTGCTTCACAATGATAGGAAGAGCCGACATCGAAGGATCAAAAAGCGACGTCGCTATGAACGCTTGGCCGCCACAAGCCAGTTATCCCTATGGTAACTTTTCTGACACCTCTTGTTAAAAACTCTTTAAACCAAAAGGATCGATAGGCCGAGCTTTTGCTGTCCCTGTGTGTACTGAACACCGAGATCAAGTCAGCATTTGCCCTTTTGCTCTATGTGTGGTTTCTGTCCGCACTGAGCTGGCCTTGGGACACCTCCGTTATTATTTGAGAGATGTACCGCCCCAGTCAAACTCCCTACCTGGCAATGTCCTTGAATTGGATCATACCTGAGTAATTGGAGTTATACCAAATTTTCAAATCAAAAATACATAAATGCACCGTTTTATTAAAGAATTTGTTTGCGAATATATAACAAACTCGTGATACTTTGATCAAGAAGCTTGCATCAAAACCCAATACCATAAGATATAATAAATATATCCGTATAATGGCTAGGAAATGATACACGTTCCATTTAATCAAGTAAGTAAGGAAACAATAAGAGTAGTGGTATTTCATTGGCGATACCAAACCGAGGTCTAATATCTCCCACTTATTCTACACCTCTTATGTCTCCTTACACTGCCAGATTAGAGTCAAGCTCAAAAGGGTCTTCTTTCCCCGCTAATTATTCCAAGCCCGTTCCCTTGGCTGTGGTTTCGCTAGATAGTAGATAGGGACAGGTGTGTCTCGGATCCCTCCGAACTTATTTAACGTGACGTGTTCCGCACTGAAGGGATTACAGCCACGGCATTCTAATATACCCACAAGGGAGTATATAATGCAAGGGTCTGGGTTAAGCGCCAAACCAACGCCCTGGACTAGAAGCTATAGCTATGTACATAGCAACCACCCCAGTAGCAATTTAAGTACTTGCTTGTCGGGCAAGCACTCCCCCTTGCATAGGGGCGAGATCTATCTAAAATCTTTACTGTTCTTTGGGTCGCAGCACCCGAGTTGTATTAACGCAACATCCACGTCGAGCCCGGGGACTCTACCCGCGATATAGGTGTCAACCACAGCCACCACGAAACTCCCACTAGGGGGCCGACCTCAATGAGTAGCCTTGGAGAACCACTCAACCCGTGGCACCGAAATTTCAGGCTCGGTGGGCCTCACCCCTTCAGCTCCGACAAGCTCGGATGGGGCAACCATGTCATATTAGTCGCCTCCTACGACAAGCAATGACAAGCTGTGGCAGTATTCTTCGCCGTTGCCACACGGCAAGGGGGTTTTGGGACTATTGTCCCGGCGCCTGCGGTTCATCCCTCGTCGCTTCCATCCTACGCCTCGAGAAGGCAGCATCAGCAAAAGCTCCTAGGAGACGCATCCGTTCTGGGGTCTCGACTACTCCTGCGACGTTCCATCGTTCTTGGACTCGAACAATGCCAAGGGCATCCAAGTCACGCAAATCGCTATAGAGGCGGCACTCACATAGTACGTGAAGCCAGTCCTCACTCTCCTCTCCACATGAGCATGCGGTTGTGGTGCTGAGGGTTCTACCATGGAGGAAAGCGTTGAACGACCCGTGTCCGGTCAGCAAGAACCCGGCTCTTAAGGTGAAGACAAAGTCCTTCCTCTTGTAGACGAACGCTGCCTCTGGGAAAAACTGGCGAGTCACAAAACCGTGAGCCGCCTGGTCCCATCTGAGTTGCCACTCATTTAGCAGACATTCGTCTAGCAGAGCCATCTTGGATTTCCAGTCCAACACAGACAAGTCCTGTCCATAGAGCCAATCGCTCTCGTCCAGGGGAACGTGCTTCCTGAGCTTAAACTTCACTGCCATCCTGTGAGCATCTAAATCCATTGGAGGAGCACCAGCAAGCACCTGCAGTGCCACCGTGGACACTGTGCGGCATACCGGTAGGCATCCCAATAGGATGGTCCTCTGGCACGAGGTGAGGAGTCTTAAGGACTTGCCCTTGCTCGCCGCCTTGTACCAGACCGAGGCACCGAAGAGTGCACAGGGGACCATGAGTCCGCTGTATATCGTCCTCTTAGCACGGGAGCTGAGCCCCCAATCGACTCGGAGCACCCGTGCTAGCCCTCCGGCAACTCCAGCCAGCCGATCTCTGAGAGCAGAGATATGCGGGAGAAAGCTCATCCGCTCGCCGACTAAGATGCCAAGGTACCGGCATTTGGTGACGTATGGCAGGCTTGCTCCAGCAAACCGTACCGTCGGTCTCCTAGTGTCTGAAAGATTCCCTTTCAGCAACATGATTGCCGTCTTGCTGGTTGACACACTCACTCCAACCTCAGCTCCCCAGGCTCCCACGATGTCCATCAACTGCTCACCCTTTCGCTCCAGATCGGCACGGGAATTCCCATCGACGAAAAGTAGCAAGTCATCTGCAAACGCGCTCAGAGCACAATGTGGCTCCAGGCGCTGAAGCAGCACATCCATCAGTAGGTTCCAAATAAATGGACCACTGACGGACCCTTGCGGGCAGCCCCGTGTAACCGACACTGTGGCCGCTTCGTAACTGCTGATGATACTGGCACTTCGACCGGAGAAATAACTTTTCCACAAGTCTATCTCTCGACAGCCGACGTCGATAAGCCGATCCAGCACCGCGTTCCACTCAACATTGTCGAAGGCACCCTTGAAATCAACAAAGATTCCCAGCACCCTCCTCTCGCGGCTGGTGGAAACGGTGTTTTTAGCGTGCATCCACGCATCCTCAACGCAGCGTCCAGGCCGAAATCCAAATTGCCATCTGCAGCCATCCGGTAGCACATCCTTCAGTCGATTCACCATGATCCCTTCCAGCACCTTTCCGAACACTGGCAAAAGGCATATGCCACGATAAGAGGCAGGATCGCTCCTGTCCTTATCTGGCCCCTTTACCAGCGGTATCACTCTCGGGTGTTTCCACTCGGCAGGAAAATATCCTTCCGAGAGGCATCGAGAGTACAACTTCGTCAGGTGCTGAGGGATAGCACGCCATACCTCCTTGACGATCCCACCCGTGATGCCGTCCATTCCCGGCGATCGCCGGCTTCTCAGCTTCGCGACGCTGGTTGCCACCTCGAAGGCTTCGAGGGTCGGTGGAGCAGCAGGAGTTATACCCTCACGCACTGTGGATTCCGCAACAGGGAAGAAGTTGCGGAGGAGTATATCTGCGCAGTCGTGCCATGTCGTAAGTAGCGCGCCGTTCGACCTAAGACATCCAAGATCGGTTGTCTTTTTCCGGCCTCGGCATATTCGGTAGGCGTGCCCCCATGGATCATCCTTGTGCCGTCCCACGAAGTCCCGCCAGTTTTGTTCCTTTGTCATCAGGATAAGCTTCTTATACTGGCCTGAGGCAAGCCTTAATCCAGCGGCAAGTCGCTCAACATCGCCGGTGCCACTCCGACGAGCTGCCTGCAGCCTGCGCCTCAGTCTCCTGACCTCTTGGCGCTTGGTACTCAGTTCAGGATTCCACCATATTACGTTTCCCCTTGCTGCAGGTATCCTGCGACAGTAGGAATCTCGTTAATCCATTCATGCGCGTCACTAATTAGATGACGAGGCATTTGGCTACCTTAAGAGAGTCATAGTTACTCCCGCCGTTGACCCGCGCTTACTTGAATTTCTTCACTTTGACATTCAGAGCACTGGGCAGAAATCACATTGTGTCAACACCCGCTAGGGCCATCACAATGCTTTGTTTTAATTAGACAGTCGGATTCCCCAAGTCCGTGCCAGTTCTGAATTGATTGTTAATTGATAATCGTTATAATTAATAAGAACTAATTGGTTTAACCCAATTAGTATTCTTAAAAATTTTAGCAAGAAAGTTCCACAATTGGCTACGTAACTAAACTATCCGGGGAACAAGTAACTAACATAAATGCTAGAAACTCTATTTACCCAGAACGAGCACATAAACCATGTTATTGTTTCCCAATCAAGCCCGACTATCTCAATCTTCAGAGCCAATCCTTATCCCGAAGTTACGGATCTAATTTGCCGACTTCCCTTACCTACATTATTCTATCGACTAGAGACTCTTCACCTTGGAGACCAGCTGCGGATATTGGTACGGCCTGTTGAGAAGTTTGCGTGTCCCCACCATAAATTTTCAAGGTCCGAGGAGAAAATATCGACACAACAGTATATGTCATGCTCTTCTAGCCCATCTACCATATCTCTCTGCGAAAGACTTCCATGGTAGTACGGCTATAAAACAGAAAAGAAAACTCTTCCGATATCTCTCGACGGCTTCTTTATGGTCGTTCCTGTTGCCAGGATGAGCACGAGGCCCATATTTAATAACAAACGGATACTCAACAGGTTACGGAATTGGAACCGTATTCCCTTTCGTTCAAAATTATTCAAGTATATTAATTTAGCTAGATTTTATATAATATATATATTTGTTTGGCATTTGTATTTTACTTGAAAATTTTCGGCTTTCGCCTTGAACTTAGGACCGACTAACTCGTGATCAACCACTGTTCACACGAAACCCTTCTCCACTTCAGTCCTCCAAGGTCTCATTCGATTATTTGCTACTACCACCAAGATCTGTACCAATGGCAGCTCCATGCAGGCTTACGCCAAACACTTCTACGCATACCATTGTACCTTCCTACTCACTAAAGTTTCAAAATTTATATTACAAGTAATATAAATCATCTACTTTAGCGGTAATGTATAGGTATACAACTTAAGCGCCATCCATTTTAAGGGCTAGTTGCTTCGGCAGGTGAGTTGTTACACACTCCTTAGCGGATTTCGACTTCCATGATCACCGTCCTGCTGTTTTAAGCAACCAACGCCTTTCATGGTATCTGCATGAGTTGTTAATTTGGGCACCGTAACATTACGTTTGGTTCATCCCACAGCGCCAGTTCTGCTTACCAAAAGTGGCCCACTGGGCACATTATATCATAACCTTGAACTTCATATCAAGAAAGTTAAGGTTCTTACCCATTTAAAGTTTGAGAATAGGTTAAGATCGTTTCGACCCTAAGGCCTCTAATCATTCGCTTTACCAGATAAGATTATTTTATATAATATTAAAATGCACCAGCTATCCTGAGGGAAACTTCGGAAGGAACCAGCTACTAGATGGTTCGATTGGTCTTTCGCCCCTATACTCAATTCTGACAATCGATTTGCACGTCAGAACTGTTTCGGTCTTCCATCAGGGTTTCCCCTGACTTCAACCTGATCAAGTATAGTTCACCATCTTTCGGGTCACAGCATATATGCTCAAGGTACGTTCCAGTTAGAGGCATAAATAATATAAATATCATTATACATAACTATATAGAACGCCCCGGGATTGTGTTAATTAGCTATAAATAGTTAAAAAACTAATCCCATTATTAGTCAAGTTAATTACGCTATTAGGTTTATATCCCAATAACTTGCACATATGTTAGACTCCTTGGTCCGTGTTTCAAGACGGGTCCCGAAGGTATCCTGAATCTTTCGCATTGTTAATCCTACAAGTGCATATAATAAACACAAAAATCAATGATAATTATGCCATTATATAATTCCGAAAAATTAACGCACTGTATTCATATAAATCTATCAGCACTTTATCAAATTAATAACATTTATTCTGTGTTAAAATGCAAGCAAATTAATTTGAATAAACTATAAGTTATATTTTATGATAAATTTGGTATGCTAATAGATTACAATGTCCTTATATGGAAAAAATGCACACTATTATCATAATATTGTTTAAATATTACAATTCTAATGATGAATTTTCCATAACGGATATTCAGGTTCATCGGGCTTAACCTCTAAGCAGTTTCACGTACTGTTTAACTCTCTATTCAGAGTTCTTTTCAACTTTCCCTCACGGTACTTGTTTACTATCGGTCTCATGGTTATATTTAGTTTTAGATGGAGTTTACCACCCACTTAGTGCTGCACTATCAAGCAACACGACTCTTTGGAAACATCATCTAGTAATCATTAACGTTATACGGGCCTGGCACCCTCTATGGGTAAATGGCCTCATTTAAGAAGGACTTAAATCGTTAATTTCTCATACTAGAATATTGACGCTCCATACACTGCATCTCACATTTGCCATATAGACAAAGTGACTTAGTGCTGAACTGATTTCTTTTCGCTCGCCGCTACTAAGAAAATCCTTGTTAGTTTCTTTTCCTCCCCTAATTAATATGCTTAAATTCAGGGGGTAGTCCCATATGAGTTGAGGTTGTGTATAACTTTTATATGCAATTAATTCTTTATATATAATGATAAAACATTTTATTAAATTCGTTATATTAATAATATCTGTATATAAATGGCATTTGTTTGATTTAACGAATCAACGAAGAACAATAATATTGTCAACGGTTTTCTATTTTCTAATCATTAATAAGAGACAATTCTAGATAAATTTTTATGCTAGACATTTCTCAGTATCATTTGATTGAAAAAGAAAATATTTCTCTTCGTTTTTCACATTCAAATTATTTACTAATGTGAGATAATGTTTTTCATATATTTTTTAATATTATGAATAAAATAATTAAATTATTATTATCCAATAATATACCATATGCTTATAAAATTTCATTATAAAATTTGTATAAGCAACTTAATTAGCATAGTCTTACAACCCTCAACCATATGTAGTCCAAGCAGCACTATAAAATTAATTAAAGTACATAACAGCATGGACTGCGATATGCGTTCAAAATGTCGATGTTCATGTGTCCTGCAGTTCACACGATGACGCACAGTTTGCTGCGTTCTTCATCGACCCATGAGCCGAGTGATCCACCGCTTAGAGTTTTATAAATTGGTTTCTTAATTTTGTCAAATATGTTTTTATTGAAAGAAATTAAAAATACACCATTTTACTGGCATATATCAATTCCTTCAATAAATTTATTTTTATACCTAAAACGAATGCTGCGAAATGTCTTAGTTTTATATAACCAATATATATCAAAGTATTTCTTTTTAAATTGCATTTATTGTAAATAAATATATATATATATATATTAATACTTTTTTAGCGATATAAATTGAAATTTATATAAAACATTAACCTGTATAAAACCAGGTACAACATTGTACATTTTAGGTTGTTGCATTATCCAATGTATGCGCATAACTGAGATGAACAATACATATCGCAACGCGTGTATATTATGGTCCATATACACACAGTATTTTAATTGTGTTTATATACAATAATAATTTAATATTATTATTTTAATAATTCGATTTGCTTGTTCGAATTTTTATTTGTTTGTTTTGGCTGCTTATTATTTCTCTCATATGTATTAAATACAATATATAATTTTAATATTTGCATTATTTCGATTTGCTTGTTCGAAATTTCATTTGATCTATATTAGATCATATACATTTTGGCAATTCATATTTTATTTGTATTACTATAATGTATTTATTATAATATAAACAAATATTTTATTAACGGTAAGGATATACAATAATAATTTAATATTATTATTTTAATAATTCGATTTGCTTGTTCGAATTTTTATTTGTTTGCTTTGGCTGCTTATTATTTCTCTCATATGTATTAAATACAATATATAATTTTAATATTTGCATTATTTCGATTTGCTTGTTCGAAATTTTATTTGATCTATATTAGATCTCATATACATTTTGGCAATTCATATTTTATTTGTATTATTATAATGTATTTATTATAATATAAACAAATATTTTATTAACGGTAAGGATATACAATAATAATTTAATATTATTATTTTAATAATTCGATTTGCTTGTTCGAATTTTTATTTGTTTGCTTTGGCTGCTTATTAATTTCTCTCATATGTATTAAATACAATATATAATTTTAATATTTGCATTATTTCGATTTGCTTGTTCGAAATTTCATTTGATCTATAATAGATCTCATATACATTTTGGCAATTCATATTTTATTTGTAATACTATAATGTATTTATTATAATATAAACAAATATTTTATTAACGGTAAGGATATTAAAACATTAATGATCCTTCCGCAGGTTCACCTACGGAAACCTTGTTACGACTTTTACTTCCTCTAAATAATCAAGTTCGGTCAACTTTTGCGAAACAACCGTAACACGCAAGGCGTCACAGTGATCACGTCCGGAGACCTCACTAAATAATTCAATCGGTAGTAGCGACGGGCGGTGTGTACAAAGGGCAGGGACGTAATCAATGCGAGTTAATGACTCACACTTACTGGGAATTCCAAGTTCATGTGAACAGTTTCAGTTCACAATCCCAAGCATGAAAGTGGTTCAGCGGTTTACCCGGACCTCTCGGTCTAGGAAATACACGTTGATACTTTCATTGTAGCGCGCGTGCAGCCCAGGACATCTAAGGGCATCACAGACCTGTTATTGCTCAATCTCATTATTGCTAGACGCAATTTGTCCATTTAAGAAGCTAGTGTCCTTATAATGGGACAAACCAACAGGTACGGCTCCACTTATATAAACACATTCAAACACAATAAACATTTTACTGCCACCATGAATGAAGGCTATATAAGCTTCAACACCATAATCCTGAAGATATCTATTTAATATATTTGAGTCTCGTTCGTTATCGGAATTAACCAGACAAATCACTCCACGAACTAAGAACGGCCATGCACCACCACCCATAGATTCGAGAAAGAGCTATCAATCTGTCTTACACACTTATGTTCGGACCTGGTAAGTTTTCCCGTGTTGAGTCAAATTAAGCCGCAGGCTCCACTCCTGGTGGTGCCCTTCCGTCAATTCCTTTAAGTTTCAGCTTTGCAACCATACTTCCCCCGGAGCCCAAAAGCTTTGGTTTCCCGGGAAGCGACTGAGAGAGCCATAAAAGTAGCTACACCCAATTGCTAGCTGGCATCGTTTATGGTTAGAACTAGGGCGGTATCTGATCGCCTTCGAACCTCTAACTTTCGTTCTTGATTAATGAAAACATCTTTGGCAAATGCTTTCGCTTAAGTTAGTCTTACGACGGTCCAAGAATTTCACCTCTCGCGTCGTAATACTAATGCCCCCAAACTGCTTCTATTAATCATTACCTCTTGATCTGAAAACCAATGAAAGCAGAACAGAGGTCTTATTTCATTATCCCATGCACAGAATATTCAGGCATTTGAAGCCTGCTTTAAGCACTCTAATTTGTTCAAAGTAATTGTACCGGCCCACAATAACACTCGTTTAAGAGCACTAATGCAGGTTTTTAAATAGGAGGAACATATGAAAAAATACAAGTATCTAAGCACATGTAAGAACTCCACCGGTAATACGCTTACATACATAAAGGTATAGTACTAACCACAATTGTAAGTTGTACTACCCGTATGAAGCACAAGTTCAACTACGAACGTTTTAACCGCAACAACTTTAATATACGCTATTGGAGCTGGAATTACCGCGGCTGCTGGCACCAGACTTGCCCTCCAATTGGTCCTTGTTAAAGGATTTAAAGTGTACTCATTCCAATTACAGGGCCTCGGATATGAGTCCTGTATTGTTATTTTTCGTCACTACCTCCCCGAGCTGGGAGTGGGTAATTTACGCGCCTGCTGCCTTCCTTAGATGTGGTAGCCGTTTCTCAGGCTCCCTCTCCGGAATCGAACCCTGATTCCCCGTTACCCGTTGCAACCATGGTAGTCCTAGATACTACCATCAAAAGTTGATAGGGCAGACATTTGAAAGATCTGTCGTCGGTACAAGACCATACGATCTGCATGTTATCTAGAGTTCAACCAATATAACGATCTTGCGATCGCTTGGTTTTAGCCTAATAAAAGCACATGTTCCATAAGGTTCATGTTTTAATTGCATGTATTAGCTCTAGAATTACCACAGTTATCCAAGTAACTGTTAACGATCTAAGGAACCATAACTGATATAATGAGCCTTTTGCGGTTTCACTTTTAATTCGTGTGTACTTAGACATGCATGGCTTAATCTTTGAGACAAGCATATAACTACTGGCAGGATCAACCAGAATAATGTTTTTATTCATATTTCATTCATATTTTTTGAATAGAAATTAGCAATATATATGTTGTTATAGATTTTATTTCTATCGAATACGGCCATTTTTATATAGCATTCGTATACGTTTGTTTTCCAATTTATACTTGTTTCGCCACTAATAATAACAAGTTTTTATTGATGTCAAAAAGAATCATATTCTTTATAAACACAATATTTATTTTTCATATATTTTCTTTATATATGCACATTTCATTCTAAAATATCATTTTTGTTCGACATACATAATATATTGTATCCACACATGTACAATTTTTGTTTAACCAATATAAGATATTGATTTAATCATTTGTATTTTGACGATAAATTTAAAATTTATCTATATATATCCATATAAGTCTCTGGTAATATATAAAATAGAACCGAGTGTATATATATAATTATTACTACTATATTTATTTCTTAAATAATATATACTTATATATTATTTATATATATACTCTTTATTATATATTATATAATTTCTTAAATAACTCTCTTAATAGCTATTTTTTATTATCAACAATATAAGTTGATATTAATATTGAAAATGTATTCATAATTACATTTTTATATTTCTTTGGTAGACTTTTATGTACTATTATTATTTAATAATACACATATAATATAAATCATGTTAGCCTACCTCCTAAAATTAACGATAAAATTCGGAAACAATTTGTTATTCTATGTACAATAGAAACTTGGCCTTTGTTTCAACGTTATTATCTTTGGGCTTAAAATATTAACCGCGGAGCCAAGTCTCGTATTCAAATAAATGAATAAAGAAACAAATTTGACGGATAATATCTTCTCTACTGACATATGTCAATAGCAGACGGCCGGCCCATTGACCATCCTATAGTAGTTTTTGGACACGCTGTCTCCCATTCGGGTATATTCAATTTACTTTGCCACTCACCCATATAGTGTTCTCTTATATAATAAGACAACGCACTTTTATATTCATTATATGGATATATTGCCTTCCTCATATTTGCCACACCACCTATAGTAGTTTTTGGACACGCTGTCTCCCATTCGGGTATATTCAATTTACTTTGCCACTCACCCATATAGTGTTCTCTTATATAATAAGAAAACGCACTTTTATTTTCATTATATGGATATATTGCCTTCCTCATATTTGCCACACCACCTATAGTAGTTTTTGGACACGCTGTCTCCCATTCGGGTATATTCAATTTACTTTGCCACTCACCCATATAGTGTTCTCTTATATAATAAGAAAACGCACTTTTATTTTCATTATATGGATATATTGCCTTCCTCATATTTGCCACACCACCTATAGTAGTTTTTGGACACGCTGTCTCCCATTCGGGTATATTCAATTCTCTTTGCCACTCACCCTTATAGTATTCTCTTATTTAATAAGAATACTAAAATACTTCTCATATTATAGATGTAATCTATTAACTTCTCAATATCCATACGGTTTATGTATGGTATTGACAAAATCCTATGCATTTGCATAAGATTTATTTTGCCACAATTTATAGTACTAGTGCCGCCCTCACTAGGTATAAATATCTCATTTCGCTAGTAGTGTATGGGCAAATTCTACTAGCTATTCTCATAAATATGTCACTTATATGCCATATCTATACAATTCATGCACTTTTATATGTATATTTGCTATATTATACATTATTATGCCTTATAGGTATTATACCTATAAGCCACATCCATACGATTGCTTAATATAAATATATGTATAATTTTTTATACATATTTTTTTTTTATTTATGTATGGTTTTTTATTCATATCCATATACTGTATTCACTTTTATATGGATATGATTGGCGTTTTATATAGTATTGACAAAATCATAAGTTTGACCAATACGAGGAGAGGTCCGCCAACGACCACCTCCCTATAGGTGTTTTTGGACACGCTGTCTCCCATTCGACTGCTTACTATACTAGGGGCTACCCGCTCCGTATGATATTCTCTCATATAACAAGAGAATGCAAGAAATATTCGTATTTTATGAATATAATCCATTTATTTTTCAATATCCATACGTTTTACTTAGTTTTTTGTACGGTATTGACAAAATCCTATGCATTTGCATAAGATTTATTTTGCCACAATTTATAGTACTAGTGCCGCCCTCACTAGGTATAAATATCTCATTTCGCTAGTAGTGTATGGGCAAATTCTACTAGCTATTCTCATAAATATGTCACTTATATGCCATATCTATACAATTCATGCACTTTTATATGTATATTTGCTATATTATACATTATTATGCCTTATAGGTATTATACCTATAAGCCACATCCATACGATTGCTTAATATAAATATATGTATAATTTTTTATACATATTTTTTTTTTATTTATGTATGGTTTTTTATTCATATCCATATACTGTATTCAATTTTATATGGATATGATTGGCGTTTTATATAGTATTGACAAAATCATAAGTTTGACCAATACGAGGAGAGGTCCGCCAACGACCACCTCCCTATAGGTGTTTTTGGACACGCTGTCTCCCATTCGACTGCTTACTATACTAGGGGCTACCCGCTCCGTATGATATTCTCTCATATAACAAGAGAATGCAAGAAATATTCGTATTTTATGAATATAATCCATTTATTTTTCAATATCCATACGTTTTACTTAGTTTTTTGTACGGTATTGACAAAATCCTATGCATTTGCATAAGATTTATTTTGCCACAATTTATAGTACTAGTGCCGCCCTCACTAGGTATAAATATCTCATTTCGCTAGTAGTGTATGGGGAAATTCTACTAGCTATTCTCATAAATATGTCACTTATATGCCATATCTATACAATTCATGCACTTTTATATGTATATTTGCTATATTATACATTATTATGCCTTATAGGTATTATACCTATAAGCCACATCCATACGATTGCTTAATATAAATATATGTATAATTTTTTATACATATTTTTTTTTTATTTTTGTATGGTTTTTTATTCATATCCATATACTGTATTCAATTTTATATGGATATGATTGGCGTTTTATATAGTATTGACAAAATCATAAGTTTGACCAATACGAGGAGAGGTCCGCCAACGACCACCTCCCTATAGGTGTTTTTGGACACGCTGTCTCCCATTCGACTGCTTACTATACTAGGGGCTACCCGCTCCGTATGATATTCTCTCATATAACAAGAGAATGCAAGAAATATTCGTATTTTATGAATATAATCCATTTATTTTTCAATATCCATACGTTTTACTTAGTTTTTTGTACGGTATTGACAAAATCCTATGCATTTGCATAAGATTTATTTTGCCACAATTTATAGTACTAGTGCCGCCCTCACTAGGTATAAATATCTCATTTCGCTAGTAGTGTATGGGCAAATTCTACTAGCTATTCTCATAAATATGTCACTTATATGCCATATCTATACAATTCATGCACTTTTATATGTATATTTGCTATATTATACATTATTATGCCTTATAGGTATTATACCTATAAGCCACATCCATACGATTGCTTAATATAAATATATGTATAATTTTTTATACATATTTTTTTTTATTTATGTATGGTTTTTTATTCATATCCATATACTGTATTCACTTTTATATGGATATGATTGGCGTTTTATATAGTATTGACAAAATCATAAGTTTGACCAATACGAGGAGAGGTCCGCCAACGACCACCTCCCTATAGGTGTTTTTGGACACGCTGTCTCCCATTCGACTGCTTACTATACTAGGGGCTACCCGCTCCGTATGATATTCTCTCATATAACAAGAGAATGCAAGAAATATTCGTATTTTATGAATATAATCCATTTATTTTTCAATATCCATACGTTTTACTTAGTTTTTTGTACGGTATTGACAAAATCCTATGCATTTGCATAAGATTTATTTTGCCACAATTTATAGTACTAGTGCCGCCCTCACTAGGTATAAATATCTCATTTCGCTAGTAGTGTATGGGCAAATTCTACTAGCTATTCTCATAAATATGTCACTTATATGCCATATCTATACAATTCATGCACTTTTATATGTATATTTGCTATATTATACATTATTATGCCTTATAGGTATTATACCTATAAGCCACATCCATACGATTGCTTAATATAAATATATGTATAATTTTTTATACATATTTTTTTTTATTTATGTATGGTTTTTTATTCATATCCATATACTGTATTCACTTTTATATGGATATGATTGGCGTTTTATATAGTATTGACAAAATCATAAGTTTGACCAATACGAGGAGAGGTCCGCCAACGACCACCTCCCTATAGGTGTTTTTGGACACGCTGTCTCCCATTCGACTGCTTACTATACTAGGGGCTGCCCGCTCCGTATGATATTCTCTCGTATAACAAGAGAATGCAAGAAATATTCGTATTTTATGAATATAATCCATTTATTTTTCAATATCCATACGTTTTACTTAGTTTTTTGTACGGTATTGACAAAATCCTATGCATTTGCATAAGATTTATTTTGCCACAATTTATAGTACTAGTGCCGCCCTCACTAGGTATAAATATCTCATTTCGCTAGTAGTGTATGGGCAAATTCTACTAGCTATTCTCATAAATGCCTTCTTTATGCCATATCTATACAATTTATGCACTTTTATATGTATATTTGCTAATATTATACATTATTATGCCTTATAGGTATTATACCTATAAGCCATATACATACGATTTCATTTTTTTATTTATATATGGTTTTGTATTTATAACCATATACCGTATTTACTTTTATAAGGATATGATTGGCGTTTTATATAGTATTGACAAAATTATAAGTTTGACAAACACTTTTTTAAGTCTTTTAGTTAAAATTGTCATTTTTAATTGACTATCTAAACACTAGATATATTTGCACATGGAGCAAAGAGTATAAAAATTGGTCGCGTCACTAATAATATCGCGATACATTTTTACTACCATCAAAATACCACATACGTTTATATGTCCTCTTTATTTAATTTGGTTTCTAAACCTCAGGAATAGTTTTAATTATATGTGCGCTCTAAGTTGAATGAATTTCTTGAATCTCTTTACTTGAATTTCTAAGACTTAAAAATATTTATAAATAGATGTCCTATTGCATAATATTTTTTTATCGCTTCACTTATAAAATAACGATCCTGCCTTTCTACCTTTGAATAAACATTCATATAAACATGGAGAAAAAAACGTTCGCGTCACTAACAGTATGTGACGATAAAATTTTGCTAACATTAAAAGGAACATATTTTTATATGTCAACTCTTAGTTGAATTGGTCTATTGCTTAAGATTCTAGACCTTAGGAATATTTTTATATTATATGTTTGCCAATCTTCGCGTCACTAAAAAGATGACGATTCATATTGTTATTATTAGATGGTCGAGTTGTACTTATATTGATATGTTAATCAAATTGGTCTCTTACTTGAAAATCTAGACCTTAGGAATATTTTTATATTATATGTTTGCCAATCTTCGCGTCACTAATAAGATGACGATTCATATTATTATTAGATGGTCGAGTTGTACTTATATTGATATGTTAATCAAATTGGTCTCTTACTTGAAAATCTAGACCTTAGGAATATTTTTATATTATATGTTTGCCAATCTTCGCGTCACTAATAAGATGACGATTCATATTATTATTAGATGGTCGAGTTGTACTTATATTGATATGTTAATCAAATTGGTCTCTTACTTGAAAATCTAGACCTTAGGAATATTTTTATATTATATGTTTGCCAATCTTCGCGTCACTAATAAGATGACGATTCATATTGTTATTATTAGATGGTCGAGTTGTACTTATATTGATATGTTAATCAAATTGGTCTCTTACTTGAAAATCTAGACCTTAGGAATATTTTTATATTATATGTTTGCCAATCTTCGCGTCACTAATAAGATGACGATTCATATTGTTATTATTAGATGGTCGAGTTGTACTTATATTGATATGTTAATCAAATTGGTCTCTTACTTGAAAATCTAGACCTTAGGAATATTTTTATATTATATGTTTGCCAATCTTCGCGTCACTAATAAGATGACGATTCATATTGTTATTATTAGATGGTCGAGTTGTACTTATATTGATATGTTAATCAAATTGGTCTCTTACTTGAAAATCTAGACCTTAGGAATGTAATATATAAAGGATTAAAAATTCGCCACAAAGCCAAGCAAACAATCAATGCATACAAATAGATTGTTGGTTGAACTTTATATAAGAAGTTCAACACAACAAATAAATTATGCAATTTTATTATCGAATCATCAAGCAAAGGATAAGCTTCAGTGGATCGCAGTATGGCAGCTGCTCAACCACTTACAACACCTTGCCTGTTACAAAAGTCGTTTACAATTGATTCTAGGCTTTGTCATTGTATTAAATAATGCTTTTATATGTAACTAGCGCGGCATCAGGTGATCAAAGATCCTCCCAATTTACTATGTTACAAATTACATTGGCATCACATCCATTGTCGTTTAAAAAGTAAATTATAAACTTTAAATGGTTTAGAAGCCATACAATGCAAATTGCCCCTTATTTATCATTGCAGTCCAGCACGGATACGACCTTAGAGGCGTTCAGGCATAATCCAACGGACGTAGCGTCATACCACTGTTCGCTCGAACAAGTATTGTGCCATTGGTCCGTACCTGCGGTTCCTCTCGTACTACGCAGGAATGCTGTCGCAACAACGTTTTGTCATTAGTAGGGTAAAACTAACCTGTCTCACGACGGTCTAAACCCAGCTCACGTTCCCTTGCATGGGTGAACAATCCAACGCTTGGTGAATTTTGCTTCACAATGATAGGAAGAGCCGACATCGAAGGATCAAAAAGCGACGTCGCTATGAACGCTTGGCCGCCACAAGCCAGTTATCCCTATGGTAACTTTTCTGACACCTCTTGTTAAAAACTCTTTAAACCAAAAGGATCGATAGGCCGAGCTTTTGCTGTCCCTGTGTGTACTGAACACCGAGATCAAGTCAGCATTTGCCCTTTTGCTCTATGTGTGGTTTCTGTCCGCACTGAGCTGGCCTTGGGACACCTCCGTTATTATTTGAGAGATGTACCGCCCCAGTCAAACTCCCTACCTGGCAATGTCCTTGAATTGGATCATACCTGAGTAATTGGAGTTATACCAAATTTTCAAATCAAAAATACATAAATGCACCGTTTTATTAAAGAATTTGTTTGCGAATATATAACAAACTCGTGATACTTTGATCAAGAAGCTTGCATCAAAACCCAATACCATAAGATATAATAAATATATCCGTATAATGGCTAGGAAATGATACACGTTCCATTTAATCAAGTAAGTAAGGAAACAATAAGAGTAGTGGTATTTCATTGGCGATACCAAACCGAGGTCTAATATCTCCCACTTATTCTACACCTCTTATGTCTCCTTACACTGCCAGATTAGAGTCAAGCTCAAAAGGGTCTTCTTTCCCCGCTAATTATTCCAAGCCCGTTCCCTTGGCTGTGGTTTCGCTAGATAGTAGATAGGGACAGTAGGAATCTCGTTAATCCATTCATGCGCGTCACTAATTAGATGACGAGGCATTTGGCTACCTTAAGAGAGTCATAGTTACTCCCGCCGTTGACCCGCGCTTACTTGAATTTCTTCACTTTGACATTCAGAGCACTGGGCAGAAATCACATTGTGTCAACACCCGCTAGGGCCATCACAATGCTTTGTTTTAATTAGACAGTCGGATTCCCCAAGTCCGTGCCAGTTCTGAATTGATTGTTAATTGATAATCGTTATAATTAATAAGAACTAATTGGTTTAACCCAATTAGTATTCTTAAAAATTTTAGCAAGAAAGTTCCACAATTGGCTACGTAACTAAACTATCCGGGGAACAAGTAACTAACATAAATGCTAGAAACTCTATTTACCCAGAACGAGCACATAAACCATGTTATTGTTTCCCAATCAAGCCCGACTATCTCAATCTTCAGAGCCAATCCTTATCCCGAAGTTACGGATCTAATTTGCCGACTTCCCTTACCTACATTATTCTATCGACTAGAGACTCTTCACCTTGGAGACCAGCTGCGGATATTGGTACGGCCTGTTGAGAAGTTTGCGTGTCCCCACCATAAATTTTCAAGGTCCGAGGAGAAAATATCGACACAACAGTATATGTCATGCTCTTCTAGCCCATCTACCATATCTCTCTGCGAAAGACTTCCATGGTAGTACGGCTATAAAACAGAAAAGAAAACTCTTCCGATATCTCTCGACGGCTTCTTTATGGTCGTTCCTGTTGCCAGGATGAGCACGAGGCCCATATTTAATAACAAACGGATACTCAACAGGTTACGGAATTGGAACCGTATTCCCTTTCGTTCAAAATTATTCAAGTATATTAATTTAGCTAGATTTTATATAATATATATATTTGTTTGGCATTTGTATTTTACTTGAAAATTTTCGGCTTTCGCCTTGAACTTAGGACCGACTAACTCGTGATCAACCACTGTTCACACGAAACCCTTCTCCACTTCAGTCCTCCAAGGTCTCATTCGATTATTTGCTACTACCACCAAGATCTGTACCAATGGCAGCTCCATGCAGGCTTACGCCAAACACTTCTACGCATACCATTGTACCTTCCTACTCACTAAAGTTTCAAAATTTATATTACAAGTAATATAAATCATCTACTTTAGCGGTAATGTATAGGTATACAACTTAAGCGCCATCCATTTTAAGGGCTAGTTGCTTCGGCAGGTGAGTTGTTACACACTCCTTAGCGGATTTCGACTTCCATGATCACCGTCCTGCTGTTTTAAGCAACCAACGCCTTTCATGGTATCTGCATGAGTTGTTAATTTGGGCACCGTAACATTACGTTTGGTTCATCCCACAGCGCCAGTTCTGCTTACCAAAAGTGGCCCACTGGGCACATTATATCATAACCTTGAACTTCATATCAAGAAAGTTAAGGTTCTTACCCATTTAAAGTTTGAGAATAGGTTAAGATCGTTTCGACCCTAAGGCCTCTAATCATTCGCTTTACCAGATAAGATTATTTTATATAATATTAAAATGCACCAGCTATCCTGAGGGAAACTTCGGAAGGAACCAGCTACTAGATGGTTCGATTGGTCTTTCGCCCCTATACTCAATTCTGACAATCGATTTGCACGTCAGAACTGTTTCGGTCTTCCATCAGGGTTTCCCCTGACTTCAACCTGATCAAGTATAGTTCACCATCTTTCGGGTCACAGCATATATGCTCAAGGTACGTTCCAGTTAGAGGCATAAATAATATAAATATCATTATACATAACTATATAGAACGCCCCGGGATTGTGTTAATTAGCTATAAATAGTTAAAAAACTAATCCCATTATTAGTCAAGTTAATTACGCTATTAGGTTTATATCCCAATAACTTGCACATATGTTAGACTCCTTGGTCCGTGTTTCAAGACGGGTCCCGAAGGTATCCTGAATCTTTCGCATTGTTAATCCTACAAGTGCATATAATAAACACAAAAATCAATGATAATTATGCCATTATATAATTCCGAAAAATTAACGCACTGTATTCATATAAATCTATCAGCACTTTATCAAATTAATAACATTTATTCTGTGTTAAAATGCAAGCAAATTAATTTGAATAAACTATAAGTTATATTTTATGATAAATTTGGTATGCTAATAGATTACAATGTCCTTATATGGAAAAAATGCACACTATTATCATAATATTGTTTAAATATTACAATTCTAATGATGAATTTTCCATAACGGATATTCAGGTTCATCGGGCTTAACCTCTAAGCAGTTTCACGTACTGTTTAACTCTCTATTCAGAGTTCTTTTCAACTTTCCCTCACGGTACTTGTTTACTATCGGTCTCATGGTTATATTTAGTTTTAGATGGAGTTTACCACCCACTTAGTGCTGCACTATCAAGCAACACGACTCTTTGGAAACATCATCTAGTAATCATTAACGTTATACGGGCCTGGCACCCTCTATGGGTAAATGGCCTCATTTAAGAAGGACTTAAATCGTTAATTTCTCATACTAGAATATTGACGCTCCATACACTGCATCTCACATTTGCCATATAGACAAAGTGACTTAGTGCTGAACTGATTTCTTTTCGCTCGCCGCTACTAAGAAAATCCTTGTTAGTTTCTTTTCCTCCCCTAATTAATATGCTTAAATTCAGGGGGTAGTCCCATATGAGTTGAGGTTGTGTATAACTTTTATATGCAATTAATTCTTTATATATAATGATAAAACATTTTATTAAATTCGTTATATTAATAATATCTGTATATAAATGGCATTTGTTTGATTTAACGAATCAACGAAGAACAATAATATTGTCAACGGTTTTCTATTTTCTAATCATTAATAAGAGACAATTCTAGATAAATTTTTATGCTAGACATTTCTCAGTATCATTTGATTGAAAAAGAAAATATTTCTCTTCGTTTTTCACATTCAAATTATTTACTAATGTGAGATAATGTTTTTCATATATTTTTTAATATTATGAATAAAATAATTAAATTATTATTATCCAATAATATACCATATGCTTATAAAATTTCATTATAAAATTTGTATAAGCAACTTAATTAGCATAGTCTTACAACCCTCAACCATATGTAGTCCAAGCAGCACTATAAAATTAATTAAAGTACATAACAGCATGGACTGCGATATGCGTTCAAAATGTCGATGTTCATGTGTCCTGCAGTTCACACGATGACGCACAGTTTGCTGCGTTCTTCATCGACCCATGAGCCGAGTGATCCACCGCTTAGAGTTTTATAAATTGGTTTCTTAATTTTGTCAAATATGTTTTTATTGAAAGAAATTAAAAATACACCATTTTACTGGCATATATCAATTCCTTCAATAAATTTATTTTTATACCTAAAACGAATGCTGCGAAATGTCTTAGTTTTATATAACCAATATATATCAAAGTATTTCTTTTTAAATTGCATTTATTGTAAATAAATATATATATATATATATTAATACTTTTTTAGCGATATAAATTGAAATTTATATAAAACATTAACCTGTATAAAACCAGGTACAACATTGTACATTTTAGGTTGTTGCATTATCCAATGTATGCGCATAACTGAGATGAACAATACATATCGCAACGCGTGTATATTATGGTCCATATACACACAGTATTTTAATTGTGTTTATATACAATAATAATTTAATATTATTATTTTAATAATTCGATTTGCTTGTTCGAATTTTTATTTGTTTGTTTTGGCTGCTTATTATTTCTCTCATATGTATTAAATACAATATATAATTTTAATATTTGCATTATTTCGATTTGCTTGTTCGAAATTTCATTTGATCTATATTAGATCATATACATTTTGGCAATTCATATTTTATTTGTATTACTATAATGTATTTATTATAATATAAACAAATATTTTATTAACGGTAAGGATATACAATAATAATTTAATATTATTATTTTAATAATTCGATTTGCTTGTTCGAATTTTTATTTGTTTGCTTTGGCTGCTTATTATTTCTCTCATATGTATTAAATACAATATATAATTTTAATATTTGCATTATTTCGATTTGCTTGTTCGAAATTTTATTTGATCTATATTAGATCTCATATACATTTTGGCAATTCATATTTTATTTGTATTATTATAATGTATTTATTATAATATAAACAAATATTTTATTAACGGTAAGGATATACAATAATAATTTAATATTATTATTTTAATAATTCGATTTGCTTGTTCGAATTTTTATTTGTTTGCTTTGGCTGCTTATTAATTTCTCTCATATGTATTAAATACAATATATAATTTTAATATTTGCATTATTTCGATTTGCTTGTTCGAAATTTCATTTGATCTATAATAGATCTCATATACATTTTGGCAATTCATATTTTATTTGTAATACTATAATGTATTTATTATAATATAAACAAATATTTTATTAACGGTAAGGATATTAAAACATTAATGATCCTTCCGCAGGTTCACCTACGGAAACCTTGTTACGACTTTTACTTCCTCTAAATAATCAAGTTCGGTCAACTTTTGCGAAACAACCGTAACACGCAAGGCGTCACAGTGATCACGTCCGGAGACCTCACTAAATAATTCAATCGGTAGTAGCGACGGGCGGTGTGTACAAAGGGCAGGGACGTAATCAATGCGAGTTAATGACTCACACTTACTGGGAATTCCAAGTTCATGTGAACAGTTTCAGTTCACAATCCCAAGCATGAAAGTGGTTCAGCGGTTTACCCGGACCTCTCGGTCTAGGAAATACACGTTGATACTTTCATTGTAGCGCGCGTGCAGCCCAGGACATCTAAGGGCATCACAGACCTGTTATTGCTCAATCTCATTATTGCTAGACGCAATTTGTCCATTTAAGAAGCTAGTGTCCTTATAATGGGACAAACCAACAGGTACGGCTCCACTTATATAAACACATTCAAACACAATAAACATTTTACTGCCACCATGAATGAAGGCTATATAAGCTTCAACACCATAATCCTGAAGATATCTATTTAATATATTTGAGTCTCGTTCGTTATCGGAATTAACCAGACAAATCACTCCACGAACTAAGAACGGCCATGCACCACCACCCATAGATTCGAGAAAGAGCTATCAATCTGTCTTACACACTTATGTTCGGACCTGGTAAGTTTTCCCGTGTTGAGTCAAATTAAGCCGCAGGCTCCACTCCTGGTGGTGCCCTTCCGTCAATTCCTTTAAGTTTCAGCTTTGCAACCATACTTCCCCCGGAGCCCAAAAGCTTTGGTTTCCCGGGAAGCGACTGAGAGAGCCATAAAAGTAGCTACACCCAATTGCTAGCTGGCATCGTTTATGGTTAGAACTAGGGCGGTATCTGATCGCCTTCGAACCTCTAACTTTCGTTCTTGATTAATGAAAACATCTTTGGCAAATGCTTTCGCTTAAGTTAGTCTTACGACGGTCCAAGAATTTCACCTCTCGCGTCGTAATACTAATGCCCCCAAACTGCTTCTATTAATCATTACCTCTTGATCTGAAAACCAATGAAAGCAGAACAGAGGTCTTATTTCATTATCCCATGCACAGAATATTCAGGCATTTGAAGCCTGCTTTAAGCACTCTAATTTGTTCAAAGTAATTGTACCGGCCCACAATAACACTCGTTTAAGAGCACTAATGCAGGTTTTTAAATAGGAGGAACATATGAAAAAATACAAGTATCTAAGCACATGTAAGAACTCCACCGGTAATACGCTTACATACATAAAGGTATAGTACTAACCACAATTGTAAGTTGTACTACCCGTATGAAGCACAAGTTCAACTACGAACGTTTTAACCGCAACAACTTTAATATACGCTATTGGAGCTGGAATTACCGCGGCTGCTGGCACCAGACTTGCCCTCCAATTGGTCCTTGTTAAAGGATTTAAAGTGTACTCATTCCAATTACAGGGCCTCGGATATGAGTCCTGTATTGTTATTTTTCGTCACTACCTCCCCGAGCTGGGAGTGGGTAATTTACGCGCCTGCTGCCTTCCTTAGATGTGGTAGCCGTTTCTCAGGCTCCCTCTCCGGAATCGAACCCTGATTCCCCGTTACCCGTTGCAACCATGGTAGTCCTAGATACTACCATCAAAAGTTGATAGGGCAGACATTTGAAAGATCTGTCGTCGGTACAAGACCATACGATCTGCATGTTATCTAGAGTTCAACCAATATAACGATCTTGCGATCGCTTGGTTTTAGCCTAATAAAAGCACATGTTCCATAAGGTTCATGTTTTAATTGCATGTATTAGCTCTAGAATTACCACAGTTATCCAAGTAACTGTTAACGATCTAAGGAACCATAACTGATATAATGAGCCTTTTGCGGTTTCACTTTTAATTCGTGTGTACTTAGACATGCATGGCTTAATCTTTGAGACAAGCATATAACTACTGGCAGGATCAACCAGAATAATGTTTTTATTCATATTTCATTCATATTTTTTGAATAGAAATTAGCAATATATATGTTGTTATAGATTTTATTTCTATCGAATACGGCCATTTTTATATAGCATTCGTATACGTTTGTTTTCCAATTTATACTTGTTTCGCCACTAATAATAACAAGTTTTTATTGATGTCAAAAAGAATCATATTCTTTATAAACACAATATTTATTTTTCATATATTTTCTTTATATATGCACATTTCATTCTAAAATATCATTTTTGTTCGACATACATAATATATTGTATCCACACATGTACAATTTTTGTTTAACCAATATAAGATATTGAGTTAATCATTTGTATTTTGACGATAAATTTAAAATTTATCTATATATATCCATATAAGTCTCTGGTAATATATAAAATAGAACCGAGTGTATATATATAATTATTACTACTATATTTATTTCTTAAATAATATATACTTATATATTATTTATATATATACTCTTTATTATATATTATATAATTTCTTAAATAACTCTCTTAATAGCTATTTTTTATTATCAACAATATAAGTTGATATTAATATTGAAAATGTATTCATAATTACATTTTTATATTTCTTTGGTAGACTTTTATGTACTATTATTATTTAATAATACACATATAATATAAATCATGTTAGCCTACCTCCTAAAATTAACGATAAAATTCGGAAACAATTTGTTATTCTATGTACAATAGAAACTTGGCCTTTGTTTCAACGTTATTATCTTTGGGCTTAAAATATTAACCGCGGAGCCAAGTCTCGTATTCAAATAAATGAATAAAGAAACAAATTTGACGGATAATATCTTCTCTACTGACATATGTCAATAGCAGACGGCCGGCCCATTGACCATCCTATAGTAGTTTTTGGACACGCTGTCTCCCATTCGGGTATATTCAATTTACTTTGCCACTCACCCATATAGTGTTCTCTTATATAATAAGACAACGCACTTTTATATTCATTATATGGATATATTGCCTTCCTCATATTTGCCACACCACCTATAGTAGTTTTTGGACACGCTGTCTCCCATTCGGGTATATTCAATTTACTTTGCCACTCACCCATATAGTGTTCTCTTATATAATAAGAAAACGCACTTTTATTTTCATTATATGGATATATTGCCTTCCTCATATTTGCCACACCACCTATAGTAGTTTTTGGACACGCTGTCTCCCATTCGGGTATATTCAATTTACTTTGCCACTCACCCATATAGTGTTCTCTTATATAATAAGAAAACGCACTTTTATTTTCATTATATGGATATATTGCCTTCCTCATATTTGCCACACCACCTATAGTAGTTTTTGGACACGCTGTCTCCCATTCGGGTATATTCAATTCTCTTTGCCACTCACCCTTATAGTATTCTCTTATTTAATAAGAATACTAAAATACTTCTCATATTATAGATGTAATCTATTAACTTCTCAATATCCATGCGGTTTATGTATGGTATTGACAAAATCCTATGCATTTGCATAAGATTTATTTTGCCACAATTTATAGTACTAGTGCCGCCCTCACTAGGTATAAATATCTCATTTCGCTAGTAGTGTATGGGCAAATTCTACTAGCTATTCTCATAAATATGTCACTTATATGCCATATCTATACAATTCATGCACTTTTATATGTATATTTGCTATATTATACATTATTATGCCTTATAGGTATTATACCTATAAGCCACATCCATACGATTGCTTAATATAAATATATGTATAATTTTTTATACATATTTTTTTTTTATTTATGTATGGTTTTTTATTCATATCCATATACTGTATTCACTTTTATATGGATATGATTGGCGTTTTATATAGTATTGACAAAATCATAAGTTTGACCAATACGAGGAGAGGTCCGCCAACGACCACCTCCCTATAGGTGTTTTTGGACACGCTGTCTCCCATTCGACTGCTTACTATACTAGGGGCTACCCGCTCCGTATGATATTCTCTCATATAACAAGAGAATGCAAGAAATATTCGTATTTTATGAATATAATCCATTTATTTTTCAATATCCATACGTTTTACTTAGTTTTTTGTACGGTATTGACAAAATCCTATGCATTTGCATAATATTTATTTTGCCACAATTTATAGTACTAGTGCCGCCCTCACTAGGTATAAATATCTCATTTCGCTAGTAGTGTATGGGGAAATTCTACTAGCTATTCTCATAAATATGTCACTTATATGCCATATCTATACAATTCATGCACTTTTATATGTATATTTGCTATATTATACATTATTATGCCTTATAGGTATTATACCTATAAGCCACATCCATACGATTGCTTAATATAAATATATGTATAATTTTTTATACATATTTTTTTTTTATTTTTGTATGGTTTTTTATTCATATCCATATACTGTATTCAATTTTATATGGATATGATTGGCGTTTTATATAGTATTGACAAAATCATAAGTTTGACCAATACGAGGAGAGGTCCGCCAACGACCACCTCCCTATAGGTGTTTTTGGACACGCTGTCTCCCATTCGACTGCTTACTATACTAGGGGCTACCCGCTCCGTATGATATTCTCTCATATAACAAGAGAATGCAAGAAATATTCGTATTTTATGAATATAATCCATTTATTTTTCAATATCCATACGTTTTACTTAGTTTTTTGTACGGTATTGACAAAATCCTATGCATTTGCATAAGATTTATTTTGCCACAATTTATAGTACTAGTGCCGCCCTCACTAGGTATAAATATCTCATTTCGCTAGTAGTGTATGGGCAAATTCTACTAGCTATTCTCATAAATATGTCACTTATATGCCATATCTATACAATTCATGCACTTTTATATGTATATTTGCTATATTATACATTATTATGCCTTATAGGTATTATACCTATAAGCCACATCCATACGATTGCTTAATATAAATATATGTATAATTTTTTATACATATTTTTTTTTATTTATGTATGGTTTTTTATTCATATCCATATACTGTATTCACTTTTATATGGATATGATTGGCGTTTTATATAGTATTGACAAAATCATAAGTTTGACCAATACGAGGAGAGGTCCGCCAACGACCACCTCCCTATAGGTGTTTTTGGACACGCTGTCTCCCATTCGACTGCTTACTATACTAGGGGCTACCCGCTCCGTATGATATTCTCTCATATAACAAGAGAATGCAAGAAATATTCGTATTTTATGAATATAATCCATTTATTTTTCAATATCCATACGTTTTACTTAGTTTTTTGTACGGTATTGACAAAATCCTATGCATTTGCATAAGATTTATTTTGCCACAATTTATAGTACTAGTGCCGCCCTCACTAGGTATAAATATCTCATTTCGCTAGTAGTGTATGGGCAAATTCTACTAGCTATTCTCATAAATATGTCACTTATATGCCATATCTATACAATTCATGCACTTTTATATGTATATTTGCTATATTATACATTATTATGCCTTATAGGTATTATACCTATAAGCCACATCCATACGATTGCTTAATATAAATATATGTATAATTTTTTATACATATTTTTTTTTATTTATGTATGGTTTTTTATTCATATCCATATACTGTATTCACTTTTATATGGATATGATTGGCGTTTTATATAGTATTGACAAAATCATAAGTTTGACCAATACGAGGAGAGGTCCGCCAACGACCACCTCCCTATAGGTGTTTTTGGACACGCTGTCTCCCATTCGACTGCTTACTATACTAGGGGCTGCCCGCTCCGTATGATATTCTCTCGTATAACAAGAGAATGCAAGAAATATTCGTATTTTATGAATATAATCCATTTATTTTTCAATATCCATACGTTTTACTTAGTTTTTTGTACGGTATTGACAAAATCCTATGCATTTGCATAAGATTTATTTTGCCACAATTTATAGTACTAGTGCCGCCCTCACTAGGTATAAATATCTCATTTCGCTAGTAGTGTATGGGCAAATTCTACTAGCTATTCTCATAAATGCCTTCTTTATGCCATATCTATACAATTTATGCACTTTTATATGTATATTTGCTAATATTATACATTATTATGCCTTATAGGTATTATACCTATAAGCCATATACATACGATTTCATTTTTTTATTTATATATGGTTTTGTATTTATAACCATATACCGTATTTACTTTTATAAGGATATGATTGGCGTTTTATATAGTATTGACAAAATTATAAGTTTGACAAACACTTTTTTAAGTCTTTTAGTTAAAATTGTCATTTTTAATTGACTATCTAAACACTAGATATATTTGCACATGGAGCAAAGAGTATAAAAATTGGTCGCGTCACTAATAATATCGCGATACATTTTTACTACCATCAAAATACCACATACGTTTATATGTCCTCTTTATTTAATTTGGTTTCTAAACCTCAGGAATAGTTTTAATTATATGTGCGCTCTAAGTTGAATGAATTTCTTGAATCTCTTTACTTGAATTTCTAAGACTTAAAAATATTTATAAATAGATGTCCTATTGCATAATATTTTTTTATCGCTTCACTTATAAAATAACGATCCTGCCTTTCTACCTTTGAATAAACATTCATATAAACATGGAGAAAAAAACGTTCGCGTCACTAACAGTATGTGACGATAAAATTTTGCTAACATTAAAAGGAACATATTTTTATATGTCAACTCTTAGTTGAATTGGTCTATTGCTTAAGATTCTAGACCTTAGGAATATTTTTATATTATATGTTTGCCAATCTTCGCGTCACTAAAAAGATGACGATTCATATTGTTATTATTAGATGGTCGAGTTGTACTTATATTGATATGTTAATCAAATTGGTCTCTTACTTGAAAATCTAGACCTTAGGAATATTTTTATATTATATGTTTGCCAATCTTCGCGTCACTAATAAGATGACGATTCATATTATTATTAGATGGTCGAGTTGTACTTATATTGATATGTTAATCAAATTGGTCTCTTACTTGAAAATCTAGACCTTAGGAATATTTTTATATTATATGTTTGCCAATCTTCGCGTCACTAATAAGATGACGATTCATATTATTATTAGATGGTCGAGTTGTACTTATATTGATATGTTAATCAAATTGGTCTCTTACTTGAAAATCTAGACCTTAGGAATATTTTTATATTATATGTTTGCCAATCTTCGCGTCACTAATAAGATGACGATTCATATTGTTATTATTAGATGGTCGAGTTGTACTTATATTGATATGTTAATCAAATTGGTCTCTTACTTGAAAATCTAGACCTTAGGAATATTTTTATATTATATGTTTGCCAATCTTCGCGTCACTAATAAGATGACGATTCATATTGTTATTATTAGATGGTCGAGTTGTACTTATATTGATATGTTAATCAAATTGGTCTCTTACTTGAAAATCTAGACCTTAGGAATATTTTTATATTATATGTTTGCCAATCTTCGCGTCACTAATAAGATGACGATTCATATTGTTATTATTAGATGGTCGAGTTGTACTTATATTGATATGTTAATCAAATTGGTCTCTTACTTGAAAATCTAGACCTTAGGAATGTAATATATAAAGGATTAAAAATTCGCCACAAAGCCAAGCAAACAATCAATGCATACAAATAGATTGTTGGTTGAACTTTATATAAGAAGTTCAACACAACAAATAAATTATGCAATTTTATTATCGAATCATCAAGCAAAGGATAAGCTTCAGTGGATCGCAGTATGGCAGCTGCTCAACCACTTACAACACCTTGCCTGTTACAAAAGTCGTTTACAATTGATTCTAGGCTTTGTCATTGTATTAAATAATGCTTTTATATGTAACTAGCGCGGCATCAGGTGATCAAAGATCCTCCCAATTTACTATGTTACAAATTACATTGGCATCACATCCATTGTCGTTTAAAAAGTAAATTATAAACTTTAAATGGTTTAGAAGCCATACAATGCAAATTGCCCCTTATTTATCATTGCAGTCCAGCACGGATACGACCTTAGAGGCGTTCAGGCATAATCCAACGGACGTAGCGTCATACCACTGTTCGCTCGAACAAGTATTGTGCCATTGGTCCGTACCTGCGGTTCCTCTCGTACTACGCAGGAATGCTGTCGCAACAACGTTTTGTCATTAGTAGGGTAAAACTAACCTGTCTCACGACGGTCTAAACCCAGCTCACGTTCCCTTGCATGGGTGAACAATCCAACGCTTGGTGAATTTTGCTTCACAATGATAGGAAGAGCCGACATCGAAGGATCAAAAAGCGACGTCGCTATGAACGCTTGGCCGCCACAAGCCAGTTATCCCTATGGTAACTTTTCTGACACCTCTTGTTAAAAACTCTTTAAACCAAAAGGATCGATAGGCCGAGCTTTTGCTGTCCCTGTGTGTACTGAACACCGAGATCAAGTCAGCATTTGCCCTTTTGCTCTATGTGTGGTTTCTGTCCGCACTGAGCTGGCCTTGGGACACCTCCGTTATTATTTGAGAGATGTACCGCCCCAGTCAAACTCCCTACCTGGCAATGTCCTTGAATTGGATCATACCTGAGTAATTGGAGTTATACCAAATTTTCAAATCAAAAATACATAAATGCACCGTTTTATTAAAGAATTTGTTTGCGATTATATAACAAACTCGTGATACTTTGATCAAGAAGCTTGCATCAAAACCCAATACCATAAGATATAATAAATATATCCGTATAATGGCTAGGAAATGATACACGTTCCATTTAATCAAGTAAGTAAGGAAACAATAAGAGTAGTGGTATTTCATTGGCGATACCAAACCGAGGTCTAATATCTCCCACTTATTCTACACCTCTTATGTCTCCTTACACTGCCAGATTAGAGTCAAGCTCAAAAGGGTCTTCTTTCCCCGCTAATTATTCCAAGCCCGTTCCCTTGGCTGTGGTTTCGCTAGATAGTAGATAGGGACAGTAGGAATCTCGTTAATCCATTCATGCGCGTCACTAATTAGATGACGAGGCATTTGGCTACCTTAAGAGAGTCATAGTTACTCCCGCCGTTGACCCGCGCTTACTTGAATTTCTTCACTTTGACATTCAGAGCACTGGGCAGAAATCACATTGTGTCAACACCCGCTAGGGCCATCACAATGCTTTGTTTTAATTAGACAGTCGGATTCCCCAAGTCCGTGCCAGTTCTGAATTGATTGTTAATTGATAATCGTTATAATTAATAAGAACTAATTGGTTTAACCCAATTAGTATTCTTAAAAATTTTAGCAAGAAAGTTCCACAATTGGCTACGTAACTAAACTATCCGGGGAACAAGTAACTAACATAAATGCTAGAAACTCTATTTACCCAGAACGAGCACATAAACCATGTTATTGTTTCCCAATCAAGCCCGACTATCTCAATCTTCAGAGCCAATCCTTATCCCGAAGTTACGGATCTAATTTGCCGACTTCCCTTACCTACATTATTCTATCGACTAGAGACTCTTCACCTTGGAGACCAGCTGCGGATATTGGTACGGCCTGTTGAGAAGTTTGCGTGTCCCCACCATAAATTTTCAAGGTCCGAGGAGAAAATATCGACACAACAGTATATGTCATGCTCTTCTAGCCCATCTACCATATCTCTCTGCGAAAGACTTCCATGGTAGTACGGCTATAAAACAGAAAAGAAAACTCTTCCGATATCTCTCGACGGCTTCTTTATGGTCGTTCCTGTTGCCAGGATGAGCACGAGGCCCATATTTAATAACAAACGGATACTCAACAGGTTACGGAATTGGAACCGTATTCCCTTTCGTTCAAAATTATTCAAGTATATTAATTTAGCTAGATTTTATATAATATATATATTTGTTTGGCATTTGTATTTTACTTGAAAATTTTCGGCTTTCGCCTTGAACTTAGGACCGACTAACTCGTGATCAACCACTGTTCACACGAAACCCTTCTCCACTTCAGTCCTCCAAGGTCTCATTCGATTATTTGCTACTACCACCAAGATCTGTACCAATGGCAGCTCCATGCAGGCTTACGCCAAACACTTCTACGCATACCATTGTACCTTCCTACTCACTAAAGTTTCAAAATTTATATTACAAGTAATATAAATCATCTACTTTAGCGGTAATGTATAGGTATACAACTTAAGCGCCATCCATTTTAAGGGCTAGTTGCTTCGGCAGGTGAGTTGTTACACACTCCTTAGCGGATTTCGACTTCCATGATCACCGTCCTGCTGTTTTAAGCAACCAACGCCTTTCATGGTATCTGCATGAGTTGTTAATTTGGGCACCGTAACATTACGTTTGGTTCATCCCACAGCGCCAGTTCTGCTTACCAAAAGTGGCCCACTGGGCACATTATATCATAACCTTGAACTTCATATCAAGAAAGTTAAGGTT
>NW_026114549.1:0-79169 GCF_025231255.1 Drosophila biarmipes | reverse complement strand
ACTATATTTATTTCTTAAATAATATATACTTATATATTATTTATATATATACTCTTTATTATATATTATATAATTTCTTAAATAACTCTCTTAATAGCTATTTTTTATTATCAACAATATAAGTTGATATTAATATTGAAAATGTATTCATAATTACATTTTTATATTTCTTTGGTAGACTTTTATGTACTATTATTATTTAATAATACACATATAATATAAATCATGTTAGCCTACCTCCTAAAATTAACGATAAAATTCGGAAACAATTTGTTATTCTATGTACAATAGAAACTTGGCCTTTGTTTCAACGTTATTATCTTTGGGCTTAAAATATTAACCGCGGAGCCAAGTCTCGTATTCAAATAAATGAATAAAGAAACAAATTTGACGGATAATATCTTCTCTACTGACATATGTCAATAGCAGACGGCCGGCCCATTGACCATCCTATAGTAGTTTTTGGACACGCTGTCTCCCATTCGGGTATATTCAATTTACTTTGCCACTCACCCATATAGTGTTCTCTTATATAATAAGACAACGCACTTTTATATTCATTATATGGATATATTGCCTTCCTCATATTTGCCACACCACCTATAGTAGTTTTTGGACACGCTGTCTCCCATTCGGGTATATTCAATTTACTTTGCCACTCACCCATATAGTGTTCTCTTATATAATAAGAAAACGCACTTTTATTTTCATTATATGGATATATTGCCTTCCTCATATTTGCCACACCACCTATAGTAGTTTTTGGACACGCTGTCTCCCATTCGGGTATATTCAATTTACTTTGCCACTCACCCATATAGTGTTCTCTTATATAATAAGAAAACGCACTTTTATTTTCATTATATGGATATATTGCCTTCCTCATATTTGCCACACCACCTATAGTAGTTTTTGGACACGCTGTCTCCCATTCGGGTATATTCAATTCTCTTTGCCACTCACCCTTATAGTATTCTCTTATTTAATAAGAATACTAAAATACTTCTCATATTATAGATGTAATCTATTAACTTCTCAATATCCATACGGTTTATGTATGGTATTGACAAAATCCTATGCATTTGCATAAGATTTATTTTGCCACAATTTATAGTACTAGTGCCGCCCTCACTAGGTATAAATATCTCATTTCGCTAGTAGTGTATGGGCAAATTCTACTAGCTATTCTCATAAATATGTCACTTATATGCCATATCTATACAATTCATGCACTTTTATATGTATATTTGCTATATTATACATTATTATGCCTTATAGGTATTATACCTATAAGCCACATCCATACGATTGCTTAATATAAATATATGTATAATTTTTTATACATATTTTTTTTTTATTTATGTATGGTTTTTTATTCATATCCATATACTGTATTCACTTTTATATGGATATGATTGGCGTTTTATATAGTATTGACAAAATCATAAGTTTGACCAATACGAGGAGAGGTCCGCCAACGACCACCTCCCTATAGGTGTTTTTGGACACGCTGTCTCCCATTCGACTGCTTACTATACTAGGGGCTACCCGCTCCGTATGATATTCTCTCATATAACAAGAGAATGCAAGAAATATTCGTATTTTATGAATATAATCCATTTATTTTTCAATATCCATACGTTTTACTTAGTTTTTTGTACGGTATTGACAAAATCCTATGCATTTGCATAAGATTTATTTTGCCACAATTTATAGTACTAGTGCCGCCCTCACTAGGTATAAATATCTCATTTCGCTAGTAGTGTATGGGGAAATTCTACTAGCTATTCTCATAAATATGTCACTTATATGCCATATCTATACAATTCATGCACTTTTATATGTATATTTGCTATATTATACATTATTATGCCTTATAGGTATTATACCTATAAGCCACATCCATACGATTGCTTAATATAAATATATGTATAATTTTTTATACATATTTTTTTTTTATTTTTGTATGGTTTTTTATTCATATCCATATACTGTATTCAATTTTATATGGATATGATTGGCGTTTTATATAGTATTGACAAAATCATAAGTTTGACCAATACGAGGAGAGGTCCGCCAACGACCACCTCCCTATAGGTGTTTTTGGACACGCTGTCTCCCATTCGACTGCTTACTATACTAGGGGCTACCCGCTCCGTATGATATTCTCTCATATAACAAGAGAATGCAAGAAATATTCGTATTTTATGAATATAATCCATTTATTTTTCAATATCCATACGTTTTACTTAGTTTTTTGTACGGTATTGACAAAATCCTATGCATTTGCATAAGATTTATTTTGCCACAATTTATAGTACTAGTGCCGCCCTCACTAGGTATAAATATCTCATTTCGCTAGTAGTGTATGGGCAAATTCTACTAGCTATTCTCATAAATATGTCACTTATATGCCATATCTATACAATTCATGCACTTTTATATGTATATTTGCTATATTATACATTATTATGCCTTATAGGTATTATACCTATAAGCCACATCCATACGATTGCTTAATATAAATATATGTATAATTTTTTATACATATTTTTTTTTATTTATGTATGGTTTTTTATTCATATCCATATACTGTATTCACTTTTATATGGATATGATTGGCGTTTTATATAGTATTGACAAAATCATAAGTTTGACCAATACGAGGAGAGGTCCGCCAACGACCACCTCCCTATAGGTGTTTTTGGACACGCTGTCTCCCATTCGACTGCTTACTATACTAGGGGCTACCCGCTCCGTATGATATTCTCTCATATAACAAGAGAATGCAAGAAATATTCGTATTTTATGAATATAATCCATTTATTTTTCAATATCCATACGTTTTACTTAGTTTTTTGTACGGTATTGACAAAATCCTATGCATTTGCATAAGATTTATTTTGCCACAATTTATAGTACTAGTGCCGCCCTCACTAGGTATAAATATCTCATTTCGCTAGTAGTGTATGGGCAAATTCTACTAGCTATTCTCATAAATATGTCACTTATATGCCATATCTATACAATTCATGCACTTTTATATGTATATTTGCTATATTATACATTATTATGCCTTATAGGTATTATACCTATAAGCCACATCCATACGATTGCTTAATATAAATATATGTATAATTTTTTATACATATTTTTTTTTATTTATGTATGGTTTTTTATTCATATCCATATACTGTATTCACTTTTATATGGATATGATTGGCGTTTTATATAGTATTGACAAAATCATAAGTTTGACCAATACGAGGAGAGGTCCGCCAACGACCACCTCCCTATAGGTGTTTTTGGACACGCTGTCTCCCATTCGACTGCTTACTATACTAGGGGCTGCCCGCTCCGTATGATATTCTCTCGTATAACAAGAGAATGCAAGAAATATTCGTATTTTATGAATATAATCCATTTATTTTTCAATATCCATACGTTTTACTTAGTTTTTTGTACGGTATTGACAAAATCCTATGCATTTGCATAAGATTTATTTTGCCACAATTTATAGTACTAGTGCCGCCCTCACTAGGTATAAATATCTCATTTCGCTAGTAGTGTATGGGCAAATTCTACTAGCTATTCTCATAAATGCCTTCTTTATGCCATATCTATACAATTTATGCACTTTTATATGTATATTTGCTAATATTATACATTATTATGCCTTATAGGTATTATACCTATAAGCCATATACATACGATTTCATTTTTTTATTTATATATGGTTTTGTATTTATAACCATATACCGTATTTACTTTTATAAGGATATGATTGGCGTTTTATATAGTATTGACAAAATTATAAGTTTGACAAACACTTTTTTAAGTCTTTTAGTTAAAATTGTCATTTTTAATTGACTATCTAAACACTAGATATATTTGCACATGGAGCAAAGAGTATAAAAATTGGTCGCGTCACTAATAATATCGCGATACATTTTTACTACCATCAAAATACCACATACGTTTATATGTCCTCTTTATTTAATTTGGTTTCTAAACCTCAGGAATAGTTTTAATTATATGTGCGCTCTAAGTTGAATGAATTTCTTGAATCTCTTTACTTGAATTTCTAAGACTTAAAAATATTTATAAATAGATGTCCTATTGCATAATATTTTTTTATCGCTTCACTTATAAAATAACGATCCTGCCTTTCTACCTTTGAATAAACATTCATATAAACATGGAGAAAAAAACGTTCGCGTCACTAACAGTATGTGACGATAAAATTTTGCTAACATTAAAAGGAACATATTTTTATATGTCAACTCTTAGTTGAATTGGTCTATTGCTTAAGATTCTAGACCTTAGGAATATTTTTATATTATATGTTTGCCAATCTTCGCGTCACTAAAAAGATGACGATTCATATTGTTATTATTAGATGGTCGAGTTGTACTTATATTGATATGTTAATCAAATTGGTCTCTTACTTGAAAATCTAGACCTTAGGAATATTTTTATATTATATGTTTGCCAATCTTCGCGTCACTAATAAGATGACGATTCATATTATTATTAGATGGTCGAGTTGTACTTATATTGATATGTTAATCAAATTGGTCTCTTACTTGAAAATCTAGACCTTAGGAATATTTTTATATTATATGTTTGCCAATCTTCGCGTCACTAATAAGATGACGATTCATATTATTATTAGATGGTCGAGTTGTACTTATATTGATATGTTAATCAAATTGGTCTCTTACTTGAAAATCTAGACCTTAGGAATATTTTTATATTATATGTTTGCCAATCTTCGCGTCACTAATAAGATGACGATTCATATTGTTATTATTAGATGGTCGAGTTGTACTTATATTGATATGTTAATCAAATTGGTCTCTTACTTGAAAATCTAGACCTTAGGAATATTTTTATATTATATGTTTGCCAATCTTCGCGTCACAAATAAGATGACGATTCATATTGTTATTATTAGATGGTCGAGTTGTACTTATATTGATATGTTAATCAAATTGGTCTCTTACTTGAAAATCTAGACCTTAGGAATATTTTTATATTATATGTTTGCCAATCTTCGCGTCACTAATAAGATGACGATTCATATTGTTATTATTAGATGGTCGAGTTGTACTTATATTGATATGTTAATCAAATTGGTCTCTTACTTGAAAATCTAGACCTTAGGAATGTAATATATAAAGGATTAAAAATTCGCCACAAAGCCAAGCAAACAATCAATGCATACAAATAGATTGTTGGTTGAACTTTATATAAGAAGTTCAACACAACAAATAAATTATGCAATTTTATTATCGAATCATCAAGCAAAGGATAAGCTTCAGTGGATCGCAGTATGGCAGCTGCTCAACCACTTACAACACCTTGCCTGTTACAAAAGTCGTTTACAATTGATTCTAGGCTTTGTCATTGTATTAAATAATGCTTTTATATGTAACTAGCGCGGCATCAGGTGATCAAAGATCCTCCCAATTTACTATGTTACAAATTACATTGGCATCACATCCATTGTCGTTTAAAAAGTAAATTATAAACTTTAAATGGTTTAGAAGCCATACAATGCAAATTGCCCCTTATTTATCATTGCAGTCCAGCACGGATACGACCTTAGAGGCGTTCAGGCATAATCCAACGGACGTAGCGTCATACCACTGTTCGCTCGAACAAGTATTGTGCCATTGGTCCGTACCTGCGGTTCCTCTCGTACTACGCAGGAATGCTGTCGCAACAACGTTTTGTCATTAGTAGGGTAAAACTAACCTGTCTCACGACGGTCTAAACCCAGCTCACGTTCCCTTGCATGGGTGAACAATCCAACGCTTGGTGAATTTTGCTTCACAATGATAGGAAGAGCCGACATCGAAGGATCAAAAAGCGACGTCGCTATGAACGCTTGGCCGCCACAAGCCAGTTATCCCTATGGTAACTTTTCTGACACCTCTTGTTAAAAACTCTTTAAACCAAAAGGATCGATAGGCCGAGCTTTTGCTGTCCCTGTGTGTACTGAACACCGAGATCAAGTCAGCATTTGCCCTTTTGCTCTATGTGTGGTTTCTGTCCGCACTGAGCTGGCCTTGGGACACCTCCGTTATTATTTGAGAGATGTACCGCCCCAGTCAAACTCCCTACCTGGCAATGTCCTTGAATTGGATCATACCTGAGTAATTGGAGTTATACCAAATTTTCAAATCAAAAATACATAAATGCACCGTTTTATTAAAGAATTTGTTTGCGATTATATAACAAACTCGTGATACTTTGATCAAGAAGCTTGCATCAAAACCCAATACCATAAGATATAATAAATATATCCGTATAATGGCTAGGAAATGATACACGTTCCATTTAATCAAGTAAGTAAGGAAACAATAAGAGTAGTGGTATTTCATTGGCGATACCAAACCGAGGTCTAATATCTCCCACTTATTCTACACCTCTTATGTCTCCTTACACTGCCAGATTAGAGTCAAGCTCAAAAGGGTCTTCTTTCCCCGCTAATTATTCCAAGCCCGTTCCCTTGGCTGTGGTTTCGCTAGATAGTAGATAGGGACAGGTGTGTCTCGGATCCCTCCGAACTTATTTAACGTGACGTGTTCCGCACTGAAGGGATTACAGCCACGGCATTCTAATATACCCACAAGGGAGTATATAATGCAAGGGTCTGGGTTAAGCGCCAAACCAACGCCCTGGACTAGAAGCTATAGCTATGTACATAGCAACCACCCCAGTAGCAATTTAAGTACTTGCTTGTCGGGCAAGCACTCCCCCTTGCATAGGGGCGAGATCTATCTAAAATCTCTACTGTTCTTTGGGTCGCAGCACCCGAGTTGTATTAACGCAACATCCACGTCGAGCCCGGGGACTCTACCCGCGATATAGGTGTCAACCACAGCCACCACGAAACTCCCACTAGGGGGCCGACCTCAATGAGTAGCCTTGGAGAACCACTCAACCCGTGGCACCGAAATTTCAGGCTCGGTGGGCCTCACCCCTTCAGCTCCGACAAGCTCGGATGGGGCAACCATGTCATATTAGTCGCCTCCTACGACAAGCAATGACAAGCTGTGGCAGTATTCTTCGCCGTTGCCACACGGCAAGGGGGTTTTGGGACTATTGTCCCGGCGCCTGCGGTTCATCCCTCGTCGCTTCCATCCTACGCCTCGAGAAGGCAGCATCAGCAAAAGCTCCTAGGAGACGCATCCGTTCTGGGGTCTCGACTACTCCTGCGACGTTCCATCGTTCTTGGACTCGAACAATGCCAAGGGCATCCAAGTCACGCAAATCGCTATAGAGGCGGCACTCACATAGTACGTGAAGCCAGTCCTCACTCTCCTCTCCACATGAGCATGCGGTTGTGGTGCTGAGGGTTCTACCATGGAGGAAAGCGTTGAACGACCCGTGTCCTGTCAGCAAGAATCCGGCTCTTAAGGTGAAGACAAAGTCCTTCCTCTTGTAGACGAACGCTGCCTCTGGGAAAAACTGGCGAGTCACAAAACCGTGAGCCGCTTGGTCCCATCTGAGTTGCCACTCATTTAGCAGACATTCGTCTAGCAGAGCCATCTTGGATTTCCAGTCCAACACAGACAAGTCCTGTCCATAGAGCCAGTCGCTCTCGTCCAGGGGAACGTGCTTTCTGAGCTTAAACTTCACTGCCATCCTGTGAGCATCTAAATCCATTGGAGGAGCACCAGCAAGCACCTGCAGTGCCACCGTGGACACTGTGCGGCATACCGGTAGGCATCCTAATAGGATGGTCCTCTGGCACGAGGTGAGGAGTCTTAAGGACTTGCCCTTGCTCGCCGCCTTGTACCAGACCGAGGCACCGAAGAGTGCACAGGGGACCATGAGTCCGCTGTATATCGTCCTCTTAGCACGGGAGCTGAGCCCCCAATCGACTCGGAGCACCCGTGCTAGCCCTCCGGCAACTCCAGCCAGCCGATCTCTGAGAGCAGAGATATGCGGGAGAAAGCTCATCCGCTCGCCGACTAAGATGCCAAGGTACCGGCATTTGGTGACGTATGGCAGGCTTGCTCCAGCAAACCGTACCGTCGGTCTCCTAGTGTCTGAAAGATTCCCTTTCAGCAACATGATTGCCGTCTTGCTGGTTGACACACTCACTCCAACCTCAGCTCCCCAGGCTCCCACGATGTCCATCAACTGCTCACCCTTTCGCTCCAGATCGGCACGGGAATTCCCATCGACGAAAAGTAGCAAGTCATCTGCAAACGCGCTCAGAGCACAATGTGGCTCCAGGCGCTGAAGCAGCACATCCATCAGTAGGTTCCAAATAAATGGACCACTGACGGACCCTTGCGGGCAGCCCCGTGTAACCGACACTGTGGCCGCTTCGTAACTGCTGATGATACTGGCACTTCGACCGGAGAAATAACTTTTCCACAAGTCTATCTCTCGACAGCCGACGTCGATAAGCCGATCCAGCACCGCGTTCCACTCAACATTGTCGAAGGCACCCTTGAAATCAACAAAGATTCCCAGCACCCTCCTCTCGCGGCTGGTGGAAACGGTGTTTTTAGCGTGCATCCACGCATCCTCAACGCAGCGTCCAGGCCGAAATCCAAATTGCCATCTGCAGCCATCCGGTAGCACATCCTTCAGTCGATTCACCATGATCCCTTCCAGCACCTTTCCGAACACTGGCAAAAGGCATATGCCACGATAAGAGGCAGGATCGCTCCTGTCCTTATCTGGCCCCTTTACCAGCGGTATCACTCTCGGGTGTTTCCACTCGGCAGGAAAATATCCTTCCGAGAGGCATCGAGAGTACAACTTCGTCAGGTGCTGAGGGATAGCACGCCATACCTCCTTGACGATCCCACCCGTGATGCCGTCCATTCCCGGCGATCGCCGGCTTCTCAGCTTCGCGACGCTGGTTGCCACCTCGAAGGCTTCGAGGGTCGGTGGAGCAGCAGGAGTTATACCCTCACGCACTGTGGATTCCGCAACAGGGAAGAAGTTGCGGAGGAGTATATCTGCGCAGTCGTGCCATGTCGTAAGTAGCGCGCCGTTCGACCTAAGACATCCAAGATCGGTTGTCTTTTTCCGGCCTCGGCATATTCGGTAGGCGTGCCCCCATGGATCATCCTTGTGCCGTCCCACGAAGTCCCGCCAGTTTTGTTCCTTTGTCATCAGGATAAGCTTCTTATACTGGCCTGAGGCAAGCCTTAATCCAGCGGCAAGTCGCTCAACATCGCCGGTGCCACTCCGACGAGCTGCCTGCAGCCTGCGCCTCAGTCTCCTGACCTCTTGGCGCTTGGTACTCAGTTCAGGATTCCACCATATTACGTTTCCCCTTGCTGCAGGTATCCTGCGCCCTATTACCCTGTCGCACACTTCGTGTACGATGGAGCGAAGGGCTGACACATGATCATCCAACGGCGATTCCTCCAGTTCCTCGAGACATTCAGCTACATCCCTTAGTTCTACTCTGAATCTTCGCCAACTTGCATTGGAGAGCCTCCATTGCGGTACCGGAGCTAGGCTCTCAACGGTACTGCTTGGATCTGGAGTAACCTCAACAGTGATGATGTTGTGGTCACTCAGCTCCCAGAAGTCAACTCTCCATTCGTATGTTGCCCACACACGCGCTGCTTCGTTGGTGAAGGTCACGTCGATATCACTTCTGGAGCGGTGATTATCGAACGTGAACACCTGGCTGGCCGTATTAAGCACACAGACACCGCTTGCGATGATCCACTCGTCCATGTGCTGTCCCCGTTCGCGATTCAGACGGTCTCCAGAGTTAGCTGGAGTTTTGCTGAACCACATCGGGGAAACCGCATTCGCATCAAGTCCGAGGATTGTCGGTGTCCTGCTGGCTAGCAGCAGAACCGTATCCAGGTAGTCAGTGTAGGGCTGCAGGGCAGCTGAGTACTGGCAGTATACGGAGGACAGAAAAATGGTGCCGTATTTTCCTGTGACACTCACGCACACTCCATAATCCGTCGTCAATGTCTCGATGGGCATGCAGATGGCAGACGGGTCGTCCACGATGATGGCAGCTTTCTTCCTTTTGTCAGCGAAGATTCTCATGCCTCCAGGGAGTCCAGTGAGACGCTTGCCTGCGTCCACATAGGGCTCCTGAATGAGTGCGAACAGGTGGCCAGCATCTCTCATCCGCTTTGCAAGCTCGATGACAGCGCAACGGCCTCGACCACAATTCGCTTGGATGAAGCTGAACATGTTAATGTCTAGCTTGCACCCTGGCTAGCACAGCGCTATATATCGGGCATCCACCCGAGAGCATATAGTGCCCCGAGGGTAGCCCTTTATGGCGGCAGTTACGGCAGTCCACCGCATTTTTGCACTTCGCCGCGACGTGGTCGTTCTGTCCGCACTGGCGGCAGACCTGGTTTTCTCTAGCGTACCGACACTCGCTGACTTTGTGGTCAAAACCAAGGCATCGGTGGCACGCATAGGTGCGCACTTGAGAGCGGCAGCGGTAAGAGAACCACTTGATATACACCCTCCCGCTTTCGAGAACGGCCAACGCCTGATCATCTACTTCCAGCGTCACGTTTATAGTGGCGCTGTTAGCTGCTGACCAGGGCTTGGTCGCCAGGACTACCGCCTTCTGGAACTCCTTCAGCGACATCTCCTCGAAGTTTTTCTCTTTTAACTCCATCATGAACTCATCCGGCGTCACAGTGGTGTCCACATCCTGTACCGTCACCCTGGGTTTTGCGGCAGTGTTTTTGGACACCTTAAGGCCCACCTCAGCGAATTTTGCGGAGGCAACGATTTTCGACATCTCCGCCTGCGATGGCGTGCGAATAATCGCGCCGCCCCGCTTCAACTCTCGCACCTCATGCACTCTGACGCCCAAAGCAGGCGCTACCTCTTTGCGGACCTTGTCCGCAATTTGCCTCCCTGATAAGGCCGGATCATCACATGCAACGACTGCCGACCAGGTCTCCCGGATTTTCCGCGGTGCGGCTACAGGGGCATAGGGGGCGACAGGGGCAGCAGGTGAGGCGATAAGGTGCGCGCCTCTAGCAGCGGCGGCTGCGTATGAGACGGCCGAGGCAACCGGTGCCTGCTTCTTAAGGCGGTCCTCAAGCACTCCAATCCGTATAAGGAGGGCTGCAACAACCTCCTCGTAGCGGTTGGCTACGGACTGCACCTTCACATTTGTGGCCGGGTTGGCATAGGAGACCATGAACATCCTACCGATCTCCGATCGGATGTCCCCCATCTCGGCAGCGACGGCACCATTACCTCTCCACTCCCTATCCGAGAAGGATTTTAGAGGACTGGCTGGTGCAACGAAGGTCTTCTCGTGTTCAGCAGAGGATTCAGCAGCGGCGGGGGCTGCGGGAGCGGCAGGGGCTGCGGCAAGGGCAGCGACAGGGGCAGCGGCAGCGGCAGCAGCAGGGGCAGCGGCAGCGGCAGCGGCAGCGGCAGGGGCTGTCGCAGTGTCAGCGGCAGTTGCATCCAGTGCCATCAACTTGCACCTAGAGGCGTCCCTCAGCGGCGCTTTATTGCGCTTACCTCTGGGTCGTCCTCTGCCCCCACTGCTTCCCCTACTACTAGCACTCTCACTGCCAGAATCTCCAACATCCATTTTGGGTGGCGCCATCCGCCGGTTATCGGCAGTTCCAACCCAAAAGCTTTTCCACCAAGGACTTACCCCTTTATTATCAGCTGGTCGGAAAGCTCTATCAGCTGATCAGCTGATAAAAGTTTAGCGATGACACAAACCGCACAGCTGTTTTAGGCAAAATGTGCCTAAATAAGCCTAACGCCTCTCTCAAGAGAGCGCCTCTCTCGTGACACACGTGGCGCAATGGAAAATTTCCAATGGGAAAAACCCAATTTCACCCGGTTTCACCACTTTTACACAGGGAAAACACGCGCACTGGGTTCGCAGGCACAAAACACGAATTTTCGTGCTGTTTCTAGCTTCGTATCTGGTCTCTATCAGTCAATATTGGCTACACTCGCGGAGCGTACGGAAAACACGTCTGTTCGCACGAGCAATCTAACACCGACGAGTAGATAGGGACAGTAGGAGTAGATAGGGACAGTAGGAATCTCGTTAATCCATTCATGCGCGTCACTAATTAGATGACGAGGCATTTGGCTACCTTAAGAGAGTCATAGTTACTCCCGCCGTTGACCCGCGCTTACTTGAATTTCTTCACTTTGACATTCAGAGCACTGGGCAGAAATCACATTGTGTCAACACCCGCTAGGGCCATCACAATGCTTTGTTTTAATTAGACAGTCGGATTCCCCAAGTCCGTGCCAGTTCTGAATTGATTGTTAATTGATAATCGTTATAATTAATAAGAACTAATTGGTTTAACCCAATTAGTATTCTTAAAAATTTTAGCAAGAAAGTTCCACAATTGGCTACGTAACTAAACTATCCGGGGAACAAGTAACTAACATAAATGCTAGAAACTCTATTTACCCAGAACGAGCACATAAACCATGTTATTGTTTCCCAATCAAGCCCGACTATCTCAATCTTCAGAGCCAATCCTTATCCCGAAGTTACGGATCTAATTTGCCGACTTCCCTTACCTACATTATTCTATCGACTAGAGACTCTTCACCTTGGAGACCAGCTGCGGATATTGGTACGGCCTGTTGAGAAGTTTGCGTGTCCCCACCATAAATTTTCAAGGTCCGAGGAGAAAATATCGACACAACAGTATATGTCATGCTCTTCTAGCCCATCTACCATATCTCTCTGCGAAAGACTTCCATGGTAGTACGGCTATAAAACAGAAAAGAAAACTCTTCCGATATCTCTCGACGGCTTCTTTATGGTCGTTCCTGTTGCCAGGATGAGCACGAGGCCCATATTTAATAACAAACGGATACTCAACAGGTTACGGAATTGGAACCGTATTCCCTTTCGTTCAAAATTATTCAAGTATATTAATTTAGCTAGATTTTATATAATATATATATTTGTTTGGCATTTGTATTTTACTTGAAAATTTTCGGCTTTCGCCTTGAACTTAGGACCGACTAACTCGTGATCAACCACTGTTCACACGAAACCCTTCTCCACTTCAGTCCTCCAAGGTCTCATTCGATTATTTGCTACTACCACCAAGATCTGTACCAATGGCAGCTCCATGCAGGCTTACGCCAAACACTTCTACGCATACCATTGTACCTTCCTACTCACTAAAGTTTCAAAATTTATATTACAAGTAATATAAATCATCTACTTTAGCGGTAATGTATAGGTATACAACTTAAGCGCCATCCATTTTAAGGGCTAGTTGCTTCGGCAGGTGAGTTGTTACACACTCCTTAGCGGATTTCGACTTCCATGATCACCGTCCTGCTGTTTTAAGCAACCAACGCCTTTCATGGTATCTGCATGAGTTGTTAATTTGGGCACCGTAACATTACGTTTGGTTCATCCCACAGCGCCAGTTCTGCTTACCAAAAGTGGCCCACTGGGCACATTATATCATAACCTTGAACTTCATATCAAGAAAGTTAAGGTTCTTACCCATTTAAAGTTTGAGAATAGGTTAAGATCGTTTCGACCCTAAGGCCTCTAATCATTCGCTTTACCAGATAAGATTATTTTATATAATATTAAAATGCACCAGCTATCCTGAGGGAAACTTCGGAAGGAACCAGCTACTAGATGGTTCGATTGGTCTTTCGCCCCTATACTCAATTCTGACAATCGATTTGCACGTCAGAACTGTTTCGGTCTTCCATCAGGGTTTCCCCTGACTTCAACCTGATCAAGTATAGTTCACCATCTTTCGGGTCACAGCATATATGCTCAAGGTACGTTCCAGTTAGAGGCATAAATAATATAAATATCATTATACATAACTATATAGAACGCCCCGGGATTGTGTTAATTAGCTATAAATAGTTAAAAAACTAATCCCATTATTAGTCAAGTTAATTACGCTATTAGGTTTATATCCCAATAACTTGCACATATGTTAGACTCCTTGGTCCGTGTTTCAAGACGGGTCCCGAAGGTATCCTGAATCTTTCGCATTGTTAATCCTACAAGTGCATATAATAAACACAAAAATCAATGATAATTATGCCATTATATAATTCCGAAAAATTAACGCACTGTATTCATATAAATCTATCAGCACTTTATCAAATTAATAACATTTATTCTGTGTTAAAATGCAAGCAAATTAATTTGAATAAACTATAAGTTATATTTTATGATAAATTTGGTATGCTAATAGATTACAATGTCCTTATATGGAAAAAATGCACACTATTATCATAATATTGTTTAAATATTACAATTCTAATGATGAATTTTCCATAACGGATATTCAGGTTCATCGGGCTTAACCTCTAAGCAGTTTCACGTACTGTTTAACTCTCTATTCAGAGTTCTTTTCAACTTTCCCTCACGGTACTTGTTTACTATCGGTCTCATGGTTATATTTAGTTTTAGATGGAGTTTACCACCCACTTAGTGCTGCACTATCAAGCAACACGACTCTTTGGAAACATCATCTAGTAATCATTAACGTTATACGGGCCTGGCACCCTCTATGGGTAAATGGCCTCATTTAAGAAGGACTTAAATCGTTAATTTCTCATACTAGAATATTGACGCTCCATACACTGCATCTCACATTTGCCATATAGACGAAGTGACTTAGTGCTGAACTGATTTCTTTTCGCTCGCCGCTACTAAGAAAATCCTTGTTAGTTTCTTTTCCTCCCCTAATTAATATGCTTAAATTCAGGGGGTAGTCCCATATGAGTTGAGGTTGTGTATAACTTTTATATGCAATTAATTCTTTATATATAATGATAAAACATTTTATTAAATTCGTTATATTAATAATATCTGTATATAAATGGCATTTGTTTGATTTAACGAATCAACGAAGAACAATAATATTGTCAACGGTTTTCTATTTTCTAATCATTAATAAGAGACAATTCTAGATAAATTTTTATGCTAGACATTTCTCAGTATCATTTGATTGAAAAAGAAAATATTTCTCTTCGTTTTTCACATTCAAATTATTTACTAATGTGAGATAATGTTTTTCATATATTTTTTAATATTATGAATAAAATAATTAAATTATTATTATCCAATAATATACCATATGCTTATAAAATTTCATTATAAAATTTGTATAAGCAACTTAATTAGCATAGTCTTACAACCCTCAACCATATGTAGTCCAAGCAGCACTATAAAATTAATTAAAGTACATAACAGCATGGACTGCGATATGCGTTCAAAATGTCGATGTTCATGTGTCCTGCAGTTCACACGATGACGCACAGTTTGCTGCGTTCTTCATCGACCCATGAGCCGAGTGATCCACCGCTTAGAGTTTTATAAATTGGTTTCTTAATTTTGTCAAATATGTTTTTATTGAAAGAAATTAAAAATACACCATTTTACTGGCATATATCAATTCCTTCAATAAATTTATTTTTATACCTAAAACGAATGCTGCGAAATGTCTTAGTTTTATATAACCAATATATATCAAAGTATTTCTTTTTAAATTGCATTTATTGTAAATAAATATATATATATATATATTAATACTTTTTTAGCGATATAAATTGAAATTTATATAAAACATTAACCTGTATAAAACCAGGTACAACATTTTACATTTTAGGTTGTTGCATTATCCAATGTATGCGCATAACTGAGATGAACAATACATATCGCAACGCGTGTATATTATGGTCCATATACACACAGTATTTTAATTGTGTTTATATACAATAATAATTTAATATTATTATTTTAATAATTCGATTTGCTTGTTCGAATTTTTATTTGTTTGTTTTGGCTGCTTATTATTTCTCTCATATGTATTAAATACAATATATAATTTTAATATTTGCATTATTTCGATTTGCTTGTTCGAAATTTCATTTGATCTATATTAGATCATATACATTTTGGCAATTCATATTTTATTTGTATTACTATAATGTATTTATTATAATATAAACAAATATTTTATTAACGGTAAGGATATACAATAATAATTTAATATTATTATTTTAATAATTCGATTTGCTTGTTCGAATTTTTATTTGTTTGCTTTGGCTGCTTATTAATTTCTCTCATATGTATTAAATACAATATATAATTTTAATATTTGCATTATTTCGATTTGCTTGTTCGAAATTTCATTTGATCTATAATAGATCTCATATACATTTTGGCAATTCATATTTTATTTGTAATACTATAATGTATTTATTATAATATAAACAAATATTTTATTAACGGTAAGGATATACAATAATAATTTAATATTATTATTTTAATAATTCGATTTGCTTGTTCGAATTTTTATTTGTTTGCTTTGGCTGCTTATTATTTCTCTCATATGTATTAAATACAATATATAATTTTAATATTTGCATTATTTCGATTTGCTTGTTCGAAATTTTATTTGATCTATATTAGATCTCATATACATTTTGGCAATTCATATTTTATTTGTATTATTATAATGTATTTATTATAATATAAACAAATATTTTATTAACGGTAAGGATATACAATAATAATTTAATATTATTATTTTAATAATTCGATTTGCTTGTTCGAAATTTCATTTGATCTATAATAGATCTCATATACATTTTGGCAATTCATATTTTATTTGTAATACTATAATGTATTTATTATAATATAAACAAATATTTTATTAACGGTAAGGATATTAAAACATTAATGATCCTTCCGCAGGTTCACCTACGGAAACCTTGTTACGACTTTTACTTCCTCTAAATAATCAAGTTCGGTCAACTTTTGCGAAACAACCGTAACACGCAAGGCGTCACAGTGATCACGTCCGGAGACCTCACTAAATAATTCAATCGGTAGTAGCGACGGGCGGTGTGTACAAAGGGCAGGGACGTAATCAATGCGAGTTAATGACTCACACTTACTGGGAATTCCAAGTTCATGTGAACAGTTTCAGTTCACAATCCCAAGCATGAAAGTGGTTCAGCGGTTTACCCGGACCTCTCGGTCTAGGAAATACACGTTGATACTTTCATTGTAGCGCGCGTGCAGCCCAGGACATCTAAGGGCATCACAGACCTGTTATTGCTCAATCTCATTATTGCTAGACGCAATTTGTCCATTTAAGAAGCTAGTGTCCTTATAATGGGACAAACCAACAGGTACGGCTCCACTTATATAAACACATTCAAACACAATAAACATTTTACTGCCACCATGAATGAAGGCTATATAAGCTTCAACACCATAATCCTGAAGATATCTATTTAATATATTTGAGTCTCGTTCGTTATCGGAATTAACCAGACAAATCACTCCACGAACTAAGAACGGCCATGCACCACCACCCATAGATTCGAGAAAGAGCTATCAATCTGTCTTACACACTTATGTTCGGACCTGGTAAGTTTTCCCGTGTTGAGTCAAATTAAGCCGCAGGCTCCACTCCTGGTGGTGCCCTTCCGTCAATTCCTTTAAGTTTCAGCTTTGCAACCATACTTCCCCCGGAGCCCAAAAGCTTTGGTTTCCCGGGAAGCGACTGAGAGAGCCATAAAAGTAGCTACACCCAATTGCTAGCTGGCATCGTTTATGGTTAGAACTAGGGCGGTATCTGATCGCCTTCGAACCTCTAACTTTCGTTCTTGATTAATGAAAACATCTTTGGCAAATGCTTTCGCTTAAGTTAGTCTTACGACGGTCCAAGAATTTCACCTCTCGCGTCGTAATACTAATGCCCCCAAACTGCTTCTATTAATCATTACCTCTTGATCTGAAAACCAATGAAAGCAGAACAGAGGTCTTATTTCATTATCCCATGCACAGAATATTCAGGCATTTGAAGCCTGCTTTAAGCACTCTAATTTGTTCAAAGTAATTGTACCGGCCCACAATAACACTCGTTTAAGAGCACTAATGCAGGTTTTTAAATAGGAGGAACATATGAAAAAATACAAGTATCTAAGCACATGTAAGAACTCCACCGGTAATACGCTTACATACATAAAGGTATAGTACTAACCACAATTGTAAGTTGTACTACCCGTATGAAGCACAAGTTCAACTACGAACGTTTTAACCGCAACAACTTTAATATACGCTATTGGAGCTGGAATTACCGCGGCTGCTGGCACCAGACTTGCCCTCCAATTGGTCCTTGTTAAAGGATTTAAAGTGTACTCATTCCAATTACAGGGCCTCGGATATGAGTCCTGTATTGTTATTTTTCGTCACTACCTCCCCGAGCTGGGAGTGGGTAATTTACGCGCCTGCTGCCTTCCTTAGATGTGGTAGCCGTTTCTCAGGCTCCCTCTCCGGAATCGAACCCTGATTCCCCGTTACCCGTTGCAACCATGGTAGTCCTAGATACTACCATCAAAAGTTGATAGGGCAGACATTTGAAAGATCTGTCGTCGGTACAAGACCATACGATCTGCATGTTATCTAGAGTTCAACCAATATAACGATCTTGCGATCGCTTGGTTTTAGCCTAATAAAAGCACATGTTCCATAAGGTTCATGTTTTAATTGCATGTATTAGCTCTAGAATTACCACAGTTATCCAAGTAACTGTTAACGATCTAAGGAACCATAACTGATATAATGAGCCTTTTGCGGTTTCACTTTTAATTCGTGTGTACTTAGACATGCATGGCTTAATCTTTGAGACAAGCATATAACTACTGGCAGGATCAACCAGAATAATGTTTTTATTCATATTTCATTCATATTTTTTGAATAGAAATTAGCAATATATATGTTGTTATAGATTTTATTTCTATCGAATACGGCCATTTTTATATAGCATTCGTATACGTTTGTTTTCCAATTTATACTTGTTTCGCCACTAATAATAACAAGTTTTTATTGATGTCAAAAAGAATCATATTCTTTATAAACACAATATTTATTTTTCATATATTTTCTTTATATATGCACATTTCATTCTAAAATATCATTTTTGTTCGACATACATAATATATTGTATCCACACATGTACAATTTTTGTTTAACCAATATAAGATATTGAGTTAATCATTTGTATTTTGACGATAAATTTAAAATTTATCTATATATATCCATATAAGTCTCTGGTAATATATAAAATAGAACCGAGTGTATATATATAATTATTACTACTATATTTATTTCTTAAATAATATATACTTATATATTATTTATATATATACTCTTTATTATATATTATATAATTTCTTAAATAACTCTCTTAATAGCTATTTTTTATTATCAACAATATAAGTTGATATTAATATTGAAAATGTATTCATAATTACATTTTTATATTTCTTTGGTAGACTTTTATGTACTATTATTATTTAATAATACACATATAATATAAATCATGTTAGCCTACCTCCTAAAATTAACGATAAAATTCGGAAACAATTTGTTATTCTATGTACAATAGAAACTTGGCCTTTGTTTCAACGTTATTATCTTTGGGCTTAAAATATTAACCGCGGAGCCAAGTCTCGTATTCAAATAAATGAATAAAGAAACAAATTTGACGGATAATATCTTCTCTACTGACATATGTCAATAGCAGACGGCCGGCCCATTGACCATCCTATAGTAGTTTTTGGACACGCTGTCTCCCATTCGGGTATATTCAATTTACTTTGCCACTCACCCATATAGTGTTCTCTTATATAATAAGACAACGCACTTTTATATTCATTATATGGATATATTGCCTTCCTCATATTTGCCACACCACCTATAGTAGTTTTTGGACACGCTGTCTCCCATTCGGGTATATTCAATTTACTTTGCCACTCACCCATATAGTGTTCTCTTATATAATAAGAAAACGCACTTTTATTTTCATTATATGGATATATTGCCTTCCTCATATTTGCCACACCACCTATAGTAGTTTTTGGACACGCTGTCTCCCATTCGGGTATATTCAATTTACTTTGCCACTCACCCATATAGTGTTCTCTTATATAATAAGAAAACGCACTTTTATTTTCATTATATGGATATATTGCCTTCCTCATATTTGCCACACCACCTATAGTAGTTTTTGGACACGCTGTCTCCCATTCGGGTATATTCAATTCTCTTTGCCACTCACCCTTATAGTATTCTCTTATTTAATAAGAATACTAAAATACTTCTCATATTATAGATGTAATCTATTAACTTCTCAATATCCATACGGTTTATGTATGGTATTGACAAAATCCTATGCATTTGCATAAGATTTATTTTGCCACAATTTATAGTACTAGTGCCGCCCTCACTAGGTATAAATATCTCATTTCGCTAGTAGTGTATGGGCAAATTCTACTAGCTATTCTCATAAATATGTCACTTATATGCCATATCTATACAATTCATGCACTTTTATATGTATATTTGCTATATTATACATTATTATGCCTTATAGGTATTATACCTATAAGCCACATCCATACGATTGCTTAATATAAATATATGTATAATTTTTTATACATATTTTTTTTTTATTTATGTATGGTTTTTTATTCATATCCATATACTGTATTCACTTTTATATGGATATGATTGGCGTTTTATATAGTATTGACAAAATCATAAGTTTGACCAATACGAGGAGAGGTCCGCCAACGACCACCTCCCTATAGGTGTTTTTGGACACGCTGTCTCCCATTCGACTGCTTACTATACTAGGGGCTACCCGCTCCGTATGATATTCTCTCATATAACAAGAGAATGCAAGAAATATTCGTATTTTATGAATATAATCCATTTATTTTTCAATATCCATACGTTTTACTTAGTTTTTTGTACGGTATTGACAAAATCCTATGCATTTGCATAAGATTTATTTTGCCACAATTTATAGTACTAGTGCCGCCCTCACTAGGTATAAATATCTCATTTCGCTAGTAGTGTATGGGGAAATTCTACTAGCTATTCTCATAAATATGTCACTTATATGCCATATCTATACAATTCATGCACTTTTATATGTATATTTGCTATATTATACATTATTATGCCTTATAGGTATTATACCTATAAGCCACATCCATACGATTGCTTAATATAAATATATGTATAATTTTTTATACATATTTTTTTTTTTTTTGTATGGTTTTTTATTCATATCCATATACTGTATTCAATTTTATATGGATATGATTGGCGTTTTATATAGTATTGACAAAATCATAAGTTTGACCAATACGAGGAGAGGTCCGCCAACGACCACCTCCCTATAGGTGTTTTTGGACACGCTGTCTCCCATTCGACTGCTTACTATACTAGGGGCTACCCGCTCCGTATGATATTCTCTCATATAACAAGAGAATGCAAGAAATATTCGTATTTTATGAATATAATCCATTTATTTTTCAATATCCATACGTTTTACTTAGTTTTTTGTACGGTATTGACAAAATCCTATGCATTTGCATAAGATTTATTTTGCCACAATTTATAGTACTAGTGCCGCCCTCACTAGGTATAAATATCTCATTTCGCTAGTAGTGTATGGGCAAATTCTACTAGCTATTCTCATAAATATGTCACTTATATGCCATATCTATACAATTCATGCACTTTTATATGTATATTTGCTATATTATACATTATTATGCCTTATAGGTATTATACCTATAAGCCACATCCATACGATTGCTTAATATAAATATATGTATAATTTTTTATACATATTTTTTTTTATTTATGTATGGTTTTTTATTCATATCCATATACTGTATTCACTTTTATATGGATATGATTGGCGTTTTATATAGTATTGACAAAATCATAAGTTTGACCAATACGAGGAGAGGTCCGCCAACGACCACCTCCCTATAGGTGTTTTTGGACACGCTGTCTCCCATTCGACTGCTTACTATACTAGGGGCTACCCGCTCCGTATGATATTCTCTCATATAACAAGAGAATGCAAGAAATATTCGTATTTTATGAATATAATCCATTTATTTTTCAATATCCATACGTTTTACTTAGTTTTTTGTACGGTATTGACAAAATCCTATGCATTTGCATAAGATTTATTTTGCCACAATTTATAGTACTAGTGCCGCCCTCACTAGGTATAAATATCTCATTTCGCTAGTAGTGTATGGGCAAATTCTACTAGCTATTCTCATAAATATGTCACTTATATGCCATATCTATACAATTCATGCACTTTTATATGTATATTTGCTATATTATACATTATTATGCCTTATAGGTATTATACCTATAAGCCACATCCATACGATTGCTTAATATAAATATATGTATAATTTTTTATACATATTTTTTTTTATTTATGTATGGTTTTTTATTCATATCCATATACTGTATTCACTTTTATATGGATATGATTGGCGTTTTATATAGTATTGACAAAATCATAAGTTTGACCAATACGAGGAGAGGTCCGCCAACGACCACCTCCCTATAGGTGTTTTTGGACACGCTGTCTCCCATTCGACTGCTTACTATACTAGGGGCTGCCCGCTCCGTATGATATTCTCTCGTATAACAAGAGAATGCAAGAAATATTCGTATTTTATGAATATAATCCATTTATTTTTCAATATCCATACGTTTTACTTAGTTTTTTGTACGGTATTGACAAAATCCTATGCATTTGCATAAGATTTATTTTGCCACAATTTATAGTACTAGTGCCGCCCTCACTAGGTATAAATATCTCATTTCGCTAGTAGTGTATGGGCAAATTCTACTAGCTATTCTCATAAATGCCTTCTTTATGCCATATCTATACAATTTATGCACTTTTATATGTATATTTGCTAATATTATACATTATTATGCCTTATAGGTATTATACCTATAAGCCATATACATACGATTTCATTTTTTTATTTATATATGGTTTTGTATTTATAACCATATACCGTATTTACTTTTATAAGGATATGATTGGCGTTTTATATAGTATTGACAAAATTATAAGTTTGACAAACACTTTTTTAAGTCTTTTAGTTAAAATTGTCATTTTTAATTGACTATCTAAACACTAGATATATTTGCACATGGAGCAAAGAGTATAAAAATTGGTCGCGTCACTAATAATATCGCGATACATTTTTACTACCATCAAAATACCACATACGTTTATATGTCCTCTTTATTTAATTTGGTTTCTAAACCTCAGGAATAGTTTTAATTATATGTGCGCTCTAAGTTGAATGAATTTCTTGAATCTCTTTACTTGAATTTCTAAGACTTAAAAATATTTATAAATAGATGTCCTATTGCATAATATTTTTTTATCGCTTCACTTATAAAATAACGATCCTGCCTTTCTACCTTTGAATAAACATTCATATAAACATGGAGAAAAAAACGTTCGCGTCACTAACAGTATGTGACGATAAAATTTTGCTAACATTAAAAGGAACATATTTTTATATGTCAACTCTTAGTTGAATTGGTCTATTGCTTAAGATTCTAGACCTTAGGAATATTTTTATATTATATGTTTGCCAATCTTCGCGTCACTAAAAAGATGACGATTCATATTGTTATTATTAGATGGTCGAGTTGTACTTATATTGATATGTTAATCAAATTGGTCTCTTACTTGAAAATCTAGACCTTAGGAATATTTTTATATTATATGTTTGCCAATCTTCGCGTCACTAATAAGATGACGATTCATATTATTATTAGATGGTCGAGTTGTACTTATATTGATATGTTAATCAAATTGGTCTCTTACTTGAAAATCTAGACCTTAGGAATATTTTTATATTATATGTTTGCCAATCTTCGCGTCACTAATAAGATGACGATTCATATTATTATTAGATGGTCGAGTTGTACTTATATTGATATGTTAATCAAATTGGTCTCTTACTTGAAAATCTAGACCTTAGGAATATTTTTATATTATATGTTTGCCAATCTTCGCGTCACTAATAAGATGACGATTCATATTGTTATTATTAGATGGTCGAGTTGTACTTATATTGATATGTTAATCAAATTGGTCTCTTACTTGAAAATCTAGACCTTAGGAATATTTTTATATTATATGTTTGCCAATCTTCGCGTCACTAATAAGATGACGATTCATATTGTTATTATTAGATGGTCGAGTTGTACTTATATTGATATGTTAATCAAATTGGTCTCTTACTTGAAAATCTAGACCTTAGGAATATTTTTATATTATATGTTTGCCAATCTTCGCGTCACTAATAAGATGACGATTCATATTGTTATTATTAGATGGTCGAGTTGTACTTATATTGATATGTTAATCAAATTGGTCTCTTACTTGAAAATCTAGACCTTAGGAATGTAATATATAAAGGATTAAAAATTCGCCACAAAGCCAAGCAAACAATCAATGCATACAAATAGATTGTTGGTTGAACTTTATATAAGAAGTTCAACACAACAAATAAATTATGCAATTTTATTATCGAATCATCAAGCAAAGGATAAGCTTCAGTGGATCGCAGTATGGCAGCTGCTCAACCACTTACAACACCTTGCCTGTTACAAAAGTCGTTTACAATTGATTCTAGGCTTTGTCATTGTATTAAATAATGCTTTTATATGTAACTAGCGCGGCATCAGGTGATCAAAGATCCTCCCAATTTACTATGTTACAAATTACATTGGCATCACATCCATTGTCGTTTAAAAAGTAAATTATAAACTTTAAATGGTTTAGAAGCCATACAATGCAAATTGCCCCTTATTTATCATTGCAGTCCAGCACGGATACGACCTTAGAGGCGTTCAGGCATAATCCAACGGACGTAGCGTCATACCACTGTTCGCTCGAACAAGTATTGTGCCATTGGTCCGTACCTGCGGTTCCTCTCGTACTACGCAGGAATGCTGTCGCAACAACGTTTTGTCATTAGTAGGGTAAAACTAACCTGTCTCACGACGGTCTAAACCCAGCTCACGTTCCCTTGCATGGGTGAACAATCCAACGCTTGGTGAATTTTGCTTCACAATGATAGGAAGAGCCGACATCGAAGGATCAAAAAGCGACGTCGCTATGAACGCTTGGCCGCCACAAGCCAGTTATCCCTATGGTAACTTTTCTGACACCTCTTGTTAAAAACTCTTTAAACCAAAAGGATCGATAGGCCGAGCTTTTGCTGTCCCTGTGTGTACTGAACACCGAGATCAAGTCAGCATTTGCCCTTTTGCTCTATGTGTGGTTTCTGTCCGCACTGAGCTGGCCTTGGGACACCTCCGTTATTATTTGAGAGATGTACCGCCCCAGTCAAACTCCCTACCTGGCAATGTCCTTGAATTGGATCATACCTGAGTAATTGGAGTTATACCAAATTTTCAAATCAAAAATACATAAATGCACCGTTTTATTAAAGAATTTGTTTGCGATTATATAACAAACTCGTGATACTTTGATCAAGAAGCTTGCATCAAAACCCAATACCATAAGATATAATAAATATATCCGTATAATGGCTAGGAAATGATACACGTTCCATTTAATCAAGTAAGTAAGGAAACAATAAGAGTAGTGGTATTTCATTGGCGATACCAAACCGAGGTCTAATATCTCCCACTTATTCTACACCTCTTATGTCTCCTTACACTGCCAGATTAGAGTCAAGCTCAAAAGGGTCTTCTTTCCCCGCTAATTATTCCAAGCCCGTTCCCTTGGCTGTGGTTTCGCTAGATAGTAGATAGGGACAGTAGGAATCTCGTTAATCCATTCATGCGCGTCACTAATTAGATGACGAGGCATTTGGCTACCTTAAGAGAGTCATAGTTACTCCCGCCGTTGACCCGCGCTTACTTGAATTTCTTCACTTTGACATTCAGAGCACTGGGCAGAAATCACATTGTGTCAACACCCGCTAGGGCCATCACAATGCTTTGTTTTAATTAGACAGTCGGATTCCCCAAGTCCGTGCCAGTTCTGAATTGATTGTTAATTGATAATCGTTATAATTAATAAGAACTAATTGGTTTAACCCAATTAGTATTCTTAAAAATTTTAGCAAGAAAGTTCCACAATTGGCTACGTAACTAAACTATCCGGGGAACAAGTAACTAACATAAATGCTAGAAACTCTATTTACCCAGAACGAGCACATAAACCATGTTATTGTTTCCCAATCAAGCCCGACTATCTCAATCTTCAGAGCCAATCCTTATCCCGAAGTTACGGATCTAATTTGCCGACTTCCCTTACCTACATTATTCTATCGACTAGAGACTCTTCACCTTGGAGACCAGCTGCGGATATTGGTACGGCCTGTTGAGAAGTTTGCGTGTCCCCACCATAAATTTTCAAGGTCCGAGGAGAAAATATCGACACAACAGTATATGTCATGCTCTTCTAGCCCATCTACCATATCTCTCTGCGAAAGACTTCCATGGTAGTACGGCTATAAAACAGAAAAGAAAACTCTTCCGATATCTCTCGACGGCTTCTTTATGGTCGTTCCTGTTGCCAGGATGAGCACGAGGCCCATATTTAATAACAAACGGATACTCAACAGGTTACGGAATTGGAACCGTATTCCCTTTCGTTCAAAATTATTCAAGTATATTAATTTAGCTAGATTTTATATAATATATATATTTGTTTGGCATTTGTATTTTACTTGAAAATTTTCGGCTTTCGCCTTGAACTTAGGACCGACTAACTCGTGATCAACCACTGTTCACACGAAACCCTTCTCCACTTCAGTCCTCCAAGGTCTCATTCGATTATTTGCTACTACCACCAAGATCTGTACCAATGGCAGCTCCATGCAGGCTTACGCCAAACACTTCTACGCATACCATTGTACCTTCCTACTCACTAAAGTTTCAAAATTTATATTACAAGTAATATAAATCATCTACTTTAGCGGTAATGTATAGGTATACAACTTAAGCGCCATCCATTTTAAGGGCTAGTTGCTTCGGCAGGTGAGTTGTTACACACTCCTTAGCGGATTTCGACTTCCATGATCACCGTCCTGCTGTTTTAAGCAACCAACGCCTTTCATGGTATCTGCATGAGTTGTTAATTTGGGCACCGTAACATTACGTTTGGTTCATCCCACAGCGCCAGTTCTGCTTACCAAAAGTGGCCCACTGGGCACATTATATCATAACCTTGAACTTCATATCAAGAAAGTTAAGGTTCTTACCCATTTAAAGTTTGAGAATAGGTTAAGATCGTTTCGACCCTAAGGCCTCTAATCATTCGCTTTACCAGATAAGATTATTTTATATAATATTAAAATGCACCAGCTATCCTGAGGGAAACTTCGGAAGGAACCAGCTACTAGATGGTTCGATTGGTCTTTCGCCCCTATACTCAATTCTGACAATCGATTTGCACGTCAGAACTGTTTCGGTCTTCCATCAGGGTTTCCCCTGACTTCAACCTGATCAAGTATAGTTCACCATCTTTCGGGTCACAGCATATATGCTCAAGGTACGTTCCAGTTAGAGGCATAAATAATATAAATATCATTATACATAACTATATAGAACGCCCCGGGATTGTGTTAATTAGCTATAAATAGTTAAAAAACTAATCCCATTATTAGTCAAGTTAATTACGCTATTAGGTTTATATCCCAATAACTTGCACATATGTTAGACTCCTTGGTCCGTGTTTCAAGACGGGTCCCGAAGGTATCCTGAATCTTTCGCATTGTTAATCCTACAAGTGCATATAATAAACACAAAAATCAATGATAATTATGCCATTATATAATTCCGAAAAATTAACGCACTGTATTCATATAAATCTATCAGCACTTTATCAAATTAATAACATTTATTCTGTGTTAAAATGCAAGCAAATTAATTTGAATAAACTATAAGTTATATTTTATGATAAATTTGGTATGCTAATAGATTACAATGTCCTTATATGGAAAAAATGCACACTATTATCATAATATTGTTTAAATATTACAATTCTAATGATGAATTTTCCATAACGGATATTCAGGTTCATCGGGCTTAACCTCTAAGCAGTTTCACGTACTGTTTAACTCTCTATTCAGAGTTCTTTTCAACTTTCCCTCACGGTACTTGTTTACTATCGGTCTCATGGTTATATTTAGTTTTAGATGGAGTTTACCACCCACTTAGTGCTGCACTATCAAGCAACACGACTCTTTGGAAACATCATCTAGTAATCATTAACGTTATACGGGCCTGGCACCCTCTATGGGTAAATGGCCTCATTTAAGAAGGACTTAAATCGTTAATTTCTCATACTAGAATATTGACGCTCCATACACTGCATCTCACATTTGCCATATAGACAAAGTGACTTAGTGCTGAACTGATTTCTTTTCGCTCGCCGCTACTAAGAAAATCCTTGTTAGTTTCTTTTCCTCCCCTAATTAATATGCTTAAATTCAGGGGGTAGTCCCATATGAGTTGAGGTTGTGTATAACTTTTATATGCAATTAATTCTTTATATATAATGATAAAACATTTTATTAAATTCGTTATATTAATAATATCTGTATATAAATGGCATTTGTTTGATTTAACGAATCAACGAAGAACAATAATATTGTCAACGGTTTTCTATTTTCTAATCATTAATAAGAGACAATTCTAGATAAATTTTTATGCTAGACATTTCTCAGTATCATTTGATTGAAAAAGAAAATATTTCTCTTCGTTTTTCACATTCAAATTATTTACTAATGTGAGATAATGTTTTTCATATATTTTTTAATATTATGAATAAAATAATTAAATTATTATTATCCAATAATATACCATATGCTTATAAAATTTCATTATAAAATTTGTATAAGCAACTTAATTAGCATAGTCTTACAACCCTCAACCATATGTAGTCCAAGCAGCACTATAAAATTAATTAAAGTACATAACAGCATGGACTGCGATATGCGTTCAAAATGTCGATGTTCATGTGTCCTGCAGTTCACACGATGACGCACAGTTTGCTGCGTTCTTCATCGACCCATGAGCCGAGTGATCCACCGCTTAGAGTTTTATAAATTGGTTTCTTAATTTTGTCAAATATGTTTTTATTGAAAGAAATTAAAAATACACCATTTTACTGGCATATATCAATTCCTTCAATAAATTTATTTTTATACCTAAAACGAATGCTGCGAAATGTCTTAGTTTTATATAACCAATATATATCAAAGTATTTCTTTTTAAATTGCATTTATTGTAAATAAATATATATATATATATATATTAATACTTTTTTAGCGATATAAATTGAAATTTATATAAAACATTAACCTGTATAAAACCAGGTACAACATTGTACATTTTAGGTTGTTGCATTATCCAATGTATGCGCATAACTGAGATGAACAATACATATCGCAACGCGTGTATATTATGGTCCATATACACACAGTATTTTAATTGTGTTTATATACAATAATAATTTAATATTATTATTTTAATAATTCGATTTGCTTGTTCGAATTTTTATTTGTTTGTTTTGGCTGCTTATTATTTCTCTCATATGTATTAAATACAATATATAATTTTAATATTTGCATTATTTCGATTTGCTTGTTCGAAATTTCATTTGATCTATATTAGATCATATACATTTTGGCAATTCATATTTTATTTGTATTACTATAATGTATTTATTATAATATAAACAAATATTTTATTAACGGTAAGGATATACAATAATAATTTAATATTATTATTTTAATAATTCGATTTGCTTGTTCGAATTTTTATTTGTTTGCTTTGGCTGCTTATTAATTTCTCTCATATGTATTAAATACAATATATAATTTTAATATTTGCATTATTTCGATTTGCTTGTTCGAAATTTCATTTGATCTATAATAGATCTCATATACATTTTGGCAATTCATATTTTATTTGTAATACTATAATGTATTTATTATAATATAAACAAATATTTTATTAACGGTAAGGATATACAATAATAATTTAATATTATTATTTTAATAATTCGATTTGCTTGTTCGAATTTTTATTTGTTTGCTTTGGCTGCTTATTATTTCTCTCATATGTATTAAATACAATATATAATTTTAATATTTGCATTATTTCGATTTGCTTGTTCGAAATTTTATTTGATCTATATTAGATCTCATATACATTTTGGCAATTCATATTTTATTTGTATTATTATAATGTATTTATTATAATATAAACAAATATTTTATTAACGGTAAGGATATACAATAATAATTTAATATTATTATTTTAATAATTCGATTTGCTTGTTCGAATTTTTATTTGTTTGCTTTGGCTGCTTATTAATTTCTCTCATATGTATTAAATACAATATATAATTTTAATATTTGCATTATTTCGATTTGCTTGTTCGAAATTTCATTTGATCTATAATAGATCTCATATACATTTTGGCAATTCATATTTTATTTGTAATACTATAATGTATTTATTATAATATAAACAAATATTTTATTAACGGTAAGGATATTAAAACATTAATGATCCTTCCGCAGGTTCACCTACGGAAACCTTGTTACGACTTTTACTTCCTCTAAATAATCAAGTTCGGTCAACTTTTGCGAAACAACCGTAACACGCAAGGCGTCACAGTGATCACGTCCGGAGACCTCACTAAATAATTCAATCGGTAGTAGCGACGGGCGGTGTGTACAAAGGGCAGGGACGTAATCAATGCGAGTTAATGACTCACACTTACTGGGAATTCCAAGTTCATGTGAACAGTTTCAGTTCACAATCCCAAGCATGAAAGTGGTTCAGCGGTTTACCCGGACCTCTCGGTCTAGGAAATACACGTTGATACTTTCATTGTAGCGCGCGTGCAGCCCAGGACATCTAAGGGCATCACAGACCTGTTATTGCTCAATCTCATTATTGCTAGACGCAATTTGTCCATTTAAGAAGCTAGTGTCCTTATAATGGGACAAACCAACAGGTACGGCTCCACTTATATAAACACATTCAAACACAATAAACATTTTACTGCCACCATGAATGAAGGCTATATAAGCTTCAACACCATAATCCTGAAGATATCTATTTAATATATTTGAGTCTCGTTCGTTATCGGAATTAACCAGACAAATCACTCCACGAACTAAGAACGGCCATGCACCACCACCCATAGATTCGAGAAAGAGCTATCAATCTGTCTTACACACTTATGTTCGGACCTGGTAAGTTTTCCCGTGTTGAGTCAAATTAAGCCGCAGGCTCCACTCCTGGTGGTGCCCTTCCGTCAATTCCTTTAAGTTTCAGCTTTGCAACCATACTTCCCCCGGAGCCCAAAAGCTTTGGTTTCCCGGGAAGCGACTGAGAGAGCCATAAAAGTAGCTACACCCAATTGCTAGCTGGCATCGTTTATGGTTAGAACTAGGGCGGTATCTGATCGCCTTCGAACCTCTAACTTTCGTTCTTGATTAATGAAAACATCTTTGGCAAATGCTTTCGCTTAAGTTAGTCTTACGACGGTCCAAGAATTTCACCTCTCGCGTCGTAATACTAATGCCCCCAAACTGCTTCTATTAATCATTACCTCTTGATCTGAAAACCAATGAAAGCAGAACAGAGGTCTTATTTCATTATCCCATGCACAGAATATTCAGGCATTTGAAGCCTGCTTTAAGCACTCTAATTTGTTCAAAGTAATTGTACCGGCCCACAATAACACTCGTTTAAGAGCACTAATGCAGGTTTTTAAATAGGAGGAACATATGAAAAAATACAAGTATCTAAGCACATGTAAGAACTCCACCGGTAATACGCTTACATACATAAAGGTATAGTACTAACCACAATTGTAAGTTGTACTACCCGTATGAAGCACAAGTTCAACTACGAACGTTTTAACCGCAACAACTTTAATATACGCTATTGGAGCTGGAATTACCGCGGCTGCTGGCACCAGACTTGCCCTCCAATTGGTCCTTGTTAAAGGATTTAAAGTGTACTCATTCCAATTACAGGGCCTCGGATATGAGTCCTGTATTGTTATTTTTCGTCACTACCTCCCCGAGCTGGGAGTGGGTAATTTACGCGCCTGCTGCCTTCCTTAGATGTGGTAGCCGTTTCTCAGGCTCCCTCTCCGGAATCGAACCCTGATTCCCCGTTACCCGTTGCAACCATGGTAGTCCTAGATACTACCATCAAAAGTTGATAGGGCAGACATTTGAAAGATCTGTCGTCGGTACAAGACCATACGATCTGCATGTTATCTAGAGTTCAACCAATATAACGATCTTGCGATCGCTTGGTTTTAGCCTAATAAAAGCACATGTTCCATAAGGTTCATGTTTTAATTGCATGTATTAGCTCTAGAATTACCACAGTTATCCAAGTAACTGTTAACGATCTAAGGAACCATAACTGATATAATGAGCCTTTTGCGGTTTCACTTTTAATTCGTGTGTACTTAGACATGCATGGCTTAATCTTTGAGACAAGCATATAACTACTGGCAGGATCAACCAGAATAATGTTTTTATTCATATTTCATTCATATTTTTTGAATAGAAATTAGCAATATATATGTTGTTATAGATTTTATTTCTATCGAATACGGCCATTTTTATATAGCATTCGTATACGTTTGTTTTCCAATTTATACTTGTTTCGCCACTAATAATAACAAGTTTTTATTGATGTCAAAAAGAATCATATTCTTTATAAACACAATATTTATTTTTCATATATTTTCTTTATATATGCACATTTCATTCTAAAATATCATTTTTGTTCGACATACATAATATATTGTATCCACACATGTACAATTTTTGTTTAACCAATATAAGATATTGAGTTAATCATTTGTATTTTGACGATAAATTTAAAATTTATCTATATATATCCATATAAGTCTCTGGTAATATATAAAATAGAACCGAGTGTATATATATAATTATTACTACTATATTTATTTCTTAAATAATATATACTTATATATTATTTATATATATACTCTTTATTATATATTATATAATTTCTTAAATAACTCTCTTAATAGCTATTTTTTATTATCAACAATATAAGTTGATATTAATATTGAAAATGTATTCATAATTACATTTTTATATTTCTTTGGTAGAATTTTATGTACTATTATTATTTAATAATACACATATAATATAAATCATGTTAGCCTACCTCCTAAAATTAACGATAAAATTCGGAAACAATTTGTTATTCTATGTACAATAGAAACTTGGCCTTTGTTTCAACGTTATTATCTTTGGGCTTAAAATATTAACCGCGGAGCCAAGTCTCGTATTCAAATAAATGAATAAAGAAACAAATTTGACGGATAATATCTTCTCTACTGACATATGTCAATAGCAGACGGCCGGCCCATTGACCATCCTATAGTAGTTTTTGGACACGCTGTCTCCCATTCGGGTATATTCAATTTACTTTGCCACTCACCCATATAGTGTTCTCTTATATAATAAGAAAACGCACTTTTATATTCATTATATGGATATATTGCCTTCCTCATATTTGCCACACCACCTATAGTAGTTTTTGGACACGCTGTCTCCCATTCGGGTATATTCAATTTACTTTGCCACTCACCCATATAGTGTTCTCTTATATAATAAGAAAACGCACTTTTATTTTCATTATATGGATATATTGCCTTCCTCATATTTGCCACACCACCTATAGTAGTTTTTGGACACGCTGTCTCCCATTCGGGTATATTCAATTTACTTTGCCACTCACCCATATAGTGTTCTCTTATATAATAAGAAAACGCACTTTTATTTTCATTATATGGATATATTGCCTTCCTCATATTTGCCACACCACCTATAGTAGTTTTTGGACACGCTGTCTCCCATTCGGGTATATTCAATTCTCTTTGCCACTCACCCTTATAGTATTCTCTTATTTAATAAGAATACTAAAATACTTCTCATATTATAGATGTAATCTATTAACTTCTCAATATCCATACGGTTTATGTATGGTATTGACAAAATCCTATGCATTTGCATAAGATTTATTTTGCCACAATTTATAGTACTAGTGCCGCCCTCACTAGGTATAAATATCTCATTTCGCTAGTAGTGTATGGGCAAATTCTACTAGCTATTCTCATAAATATGTCACTTATATGCCATATCTATACAATTCATGCACTTTTATATGTATATTTGCTATATTATACATTATTATGCCTTATAGGTATTATACCTATAAGCCACATCCATACGATTGCTTAATATAAATATATGTATAATTTTTTATACATATTTTTTTTTTATTTATGTATGGTTTTTTATTCATATCCATATACTGTATTCACTTTTATATGGATATGATTGGCGTTTTATATAGTATTGACAAAATCATAAGTTTGACCAATACGAGGAGAGGTCCGCCAACGACCACCTCCCTATAGGTGTTTTTGGACACGCTGTCTCCCATTCGACTGCTTACTATACTAGGGGCTACCCGCTCCGTATGATATTCTCTCATATAACAAGAGAATGCAAGAAATATTCGTATTTTATGAATATAATCCATTTATTTTTCAATATCCATACGTTTTACTTAGTTTTTTGTACGGTATTGACAAAATCCTATGCATTTGCATAAGATTTATTTTGCCACAATTTATAGTACTAGTGCCGCCCTCACTAGGTATAAATATCTCATTTCGCTAGTAGTGTATGGGCAAATTCTACTAGCTATTCTCATAAATATGTCACTTATATGCCATATCTATACAATTCATGCACTTTTATATGTATATTTGCTATATTATACATTATTATGCCTTATAGGTATTATACCTATAAGCCACATCCATACGATTGCTTAATATAAATATATGTATAATTTTTTATACATATTTTTTTTTTATTTTTGTATGGTTTTTTATTCATATCCATATACTGTATTCAATTTTATATGGATATGATTGGCGTTTTATATAGTATTGACAAAATCATAAGTTTGACCAATACGAGGAGAGGTCCGCCAACGACCACCTCCCTATAGGTGTTTTTGGACACGCTGTCTCCCATTCGACTGCTTACTATACTAGGGGCTACCCGCTCCGTATGATATTCTCTCATATAACAAGAGAATGCAAGAAATATTCGTATTTTATGAATATAATCCATTTATTTTTCAATATCCATACGTTTTACTTAGTTTTTTGTACGGTATTGACAAAATCCTATGCATTTGCATAAGATTTATTTTGCCACAATTTATAGTACTAGTGCCGCCCTCACTAGGTATAAATATCTCATTTCGCTAGTAGTGTATGGGCAAATTCTACTAGCTATTCTCATAAATATGTCACTTATATGCCATATCTATACAATTCATGCACTTTTATATGTATATTTGCTATATTATACATTATTATGCCTTATAGGTATTATACCTATAAGCCACATCCATACGATTGCTTAATATAAATATATGTATAATTTTTTATACATATTTTTTTTTATTTATGTATGGTTTTTTATTCATATCCATATACTGTATTCACTTTTATATGGATATGATTGGCGTTTTATATAGTATTGACAAAATCATAAGTTTGACCAATACGAGGAGAGGTCCGCCAACGACCACCTCCCTATAGGTGTTTTTGGACACGCTGTCTCCCATTCGACTGCTTACTATACTAGGGGCTACCCGCTCCGTATGATATTCTCTCATATAACAAGAGAATGCAAGAAATATTCGTATTTTATGAATATAATCCATTTATTTTTCAATATCCATACGTTTTACTTAGTTTTTTGTACGGTATTGACAAAATCCTATGCATTTGCATAAGATTTATTTTGCCACAATTTATAGTACTAGTGCCGCCCTCACTAGGTATAAATATCTCATTTCGCTAGTAGTGTATGGGCAAATTCTACTAGCTATTCTCATAAATATGTCACTTATATGCCATATCTATACAATTCATGCACTTTTATATGTATATTTGCTATATTATACATTATTATGCCTTATAGGTATTATACCTATAAGCCACATCCATACGATTGCTTAATATAAATATATGTATAATTTTTTATACATATTTTTTTTTATTTATGTATGGTTTTTTATTCATATCCATATACTGTATTCACTTTTATATGGATATGATTGGCGTTTTATATAGTATTGACAAAATCATAAGTTTGACCAATACGAGGAGAGGTCCGCCAACGACCACCTCCCTATAGGTGTTTTTGGACACGCTGTCTCCCATTCGACTGCTTACTATACTAGGGGCTGCCCGCTCCGTATGATATTCTCTCGTATAACAAGAGAATGCAAGAAATATTCGTATTTTATGAATATAATCCATTTATTTTTCAATATCCATACGTTTTACTTAGTTTTTTGTACGGTATTGACAAAATCCTATGCATTTGCATAAGATTTATTTTGCCACAATTTATAGTACTAGTGCCGCCCTCACTAGGTATAAATATCTCATTTCGCTAGTAGTGTATGGGCAAATTCTACTAGCTATTCTCATAAATGCCTTCTTTATGCCATATCTATACAATTTATGCACTTTTATATGTATATTTGCTAATATTATACATTATTATGCCTTATAGGTATTATACCTATAAGCCATATACATACGATTTCATTTTTTTATTTATATATGGTTTTGTATTTATAACCATATACCGTATTTACTTTTATAAGGATATGATTGGCGTTTTATATAGTATTGACAAAATTATAAGTTTGACAAACACTTTTTTAAGTCTTTTAGTTAAAATTGTCATTTTTAATTGACTATCTAAACACTAGATATATTTGCACATGGAGCAAAGAGTATAAAAATTGGTCGCGTCACTAATAATATCGCGATACATTTTTACTACCATCAAAATACCACATACGTTTATATGTCCTCTTTATTTAATTTGGTTTCTAAACCTCAGGAATAGTTTTAATTATATGTGCGCTCTAAGTTGAATGAATTTCTTGAATCTCTTTACTTGAATTTCTAAGACTTAAAAATATTTATAAATAGATGTCCTATTGCATAATATTTTTTTATCGCTTCACTTATAAAATAACGATCCTGCCTTTCTACCTTTGAATAAACATTCATATAAACATGGAGAAAAAAACGTTCGCGTCACTAACAGTATGTGACGATAAAATTTTGCTAACATTAAAAGGAACATATTTTTATATGTCAACTCTTAGTTGAATTGGTCTATTGCTTAAGATTCTAGACCTTAGGAATATTTTTATATTATATGTTTGCCAATCTTCGCGTCACTAAAAAGATGACGATTCATATTGTTATTATTAGATGGTCGAGTTGTACTTATATTGATATGTTAATCAAATTGGTCTCTTACTTGAAAATCTAGACCTTAGGAATATTTTTATATTATATGTTTGCCAATCTTCGCGTCACTAATAAGATGACGATTCATATTATTATTAGATGGTCGAGTTGTACTTATATTGATATGTTAATCAAATTGGTCTCTTACTTGAAAATCTAGACCTTAGGAATATTTTTATATTATATGTTTGCCAATCTTCGCGTCACTAATAAGATGACGATTCATATTATTATTAGATGGTCGAGTTGTACTTATATTGATATGTTAATCAAATTGGTCTCTTACTTGAAAATCTAGACCTTAGGAATATTTTTATATTATATGTTTGCCAATCTTCGCGTCACTAATAAGATGACGATTCATATTGTTATTATTAGATGGTCGAGTTGTACTTATATTGATATGTTAATCAAATTGGTCTCTTACTTGAAAATCTAGACCTTAGGAATATTTTTATATTATATGTTTGCCAATCTTCGCGTCACTAATAAGATGACGATTCATATTGTTATTATTAGATGGTCGAGTTGTACTTATATTGATATGTTAATCAAATTGGTCTCTTACTTGAAAATCTAGACCTTAGGAATATTTTTATATTATATGTTTGCCAATCTTCGCGTCACTAATAAGATGACGATTCATATTGTTATTATTAGATGGTCGAGTTGTACTTATATTGATATGTTAATCAAATTGGTCTCTTACTTGAAAATCTAGACCTTAGGAATGTAATATATAAAGGATTAAAAATTCGCCACAAAGCCAAGCAAACAATCAATGCATACAAATAGATTGTTGGTTGAACTTTATATAAGAAGTTCAACACAACAAATAAATTATGCAATTTTATTATCGAATCATCAAGCAAAGGATAAGCTTCAGTGGATCGCAGTATGGCAGCTGCTCAACCACTTACAACACCTTGCCTGTTACAAAAGTCGTTTACAATTGATTCTAGGCTTTGTCATTGTATTAAATAATGCTTTTATATGTAACTAGCGCGGCATCAGGTGATCAAAGATCCTCCCAATTTACTATGTTACAAATTACATTGGCATCACATCCATTGTCGTTTAAAAAGTAAATTATAAACTTTAAATGGTTTAGAAGCCATACAATGCAAATTGCCCCTTATTTATCATTGCAGTCCAGCACGGATACGACCTTAGAGGCGTTCAGGCATAATCCAACGGACGTAGCGTCATACCACTGTTCGCTCGAACAAGTATTGTGCCATTGGTCCGTACCTGCGGTTCCTCTCGTACTACGCAGGAATGCTGTCGCAACAACGTTTTGTCATTAGTAGGGTAAAACTAACCTGTCTCACGACGGTCTAAACCCAGCTCACGTTCCCTTGCATGGGTGAACAATCCAACGCTTGGTGAATTTTGCTTCACAATGATAGGAAGAGCCGACATCGAAGGATCAAAAAGCGACGTCGCTATGAACGCTTGGCCGCCACAAGCCAGTTATCCCTATGGTAACTTTTCTGACACCTCTTGTTAAAAACTCTTTAAACCAAAAGGATCGATAGGCCGAGCTTTTGCTGTCCCTGTGTGTACTGAACACCGAGATCAAGTCAGCATTTGCCCTTTTGCTCTATGTGTGGTTTCTGTCCGCACTGAGCTGGCCTTGGGACACCTCCGTTATTATTTGAGAGATGTACCGCCCCAGTCAAACTCCCTACCTGGCAATGTCCTTGAATTGGATCATACCTGAGTAATTGGAGTTATACCAAATTTTCAAATCAAAAATACATAAATGCACCGTTTTATTAAAGAATTTGTTTGCGATTATATAACAAACTCGTGATACTTTGATCAAGAAGCTTGCATCAAAACCCAATACCATAAGATATAATAAATATATCCGTATAATGGCTAGGAAATGATACACGTTCCATTTAATCAAGTAAGTAAGGAAACAATAAGAGTAGTGGTATTTCATTGGCGATACCAAACCGAGGTCTAATATCTCCCACTTATTCTACACCTCTTATGTCTCCTTACACTGCCAGATTAGAGTCAAGCTCAAAAGGGTCTTCTTTCCCCGCTAATTATTCCAAGCCCGTTCCCTTGGCTGTGGTTTCGCTAGATAGTAGATAGGGACAGTAGGAATCTCGTTAATCCATTCATGCGCGTCACTAATTAGATGACGAGGCATTTGGCTACCTTAAGAGAGTCATAGTTACTCCCGCCGTTGACCCGCGCTTACTTGAATTTCTTCACTTTGACATTCAGAGCACTGGGCAGAAATCACATTGTGTCAACACCCGCTAGGGCCATCACAATGCTTTGTTTTAATTAGACAGTCGGATTCCCCAAGTCCGTGCCAGTTCTGAATTGATTGTTAATTGATAATCGTTATAATTAATAAGAACTAATTGGTTTAACCCAATTAGTATTCTTAAAAATTTTAGCAAGAAAGTTCCACAATTGGCTACGTAACTAAACTATCCGGGGAACAAGTAACTAACATAAATGCTAGAAACTCTATTTACCCAGAACGAGCACATAAACCATGTTATTGTTTCCCAATCAAGCCCGACTATCTCAATCTTCAGAGCCAATCCTTATCCCGAAGTTACGGATCTAATTTGCCGACTTCCCTTACCTACATTATTCTATCGACTAGAGACTCTTCACCTTGGAGACCAGCTGCGGATATTGGTACGGCCTGTTGAGAAGTTTGCGTGTCCCCACCATAAATTTTCAAGGTCCGAGGAGAAAATATCGACACAACAGTATATGTCATGCTCTTCTAGCCCATCTACCATATCTCTCTGCGAAAGACTTCCATGGTAGTACGGCTATAAAACAGAAAAGAAAACTCTTCCGATATCTCTCGACGGCTTCTTTATGGTCGTTCCTGTTGCCAGGATGAGCACGAGGCCCATATTTAATAACAAACGGATACTCAACAGGTTACGGAATTGGAACCGTATTCCCTTTCGTTCAAAATTATTCAAGTATATTAATTTAGCTAGATTTTATATAATATATATATTTGTTTGGCATTTGTATTTTACTTGAAAATTTTCGGCTTTCGCCTTGAACTTAGGACCGACTAACTCGTGATCAACCACTGTTCACACGAAACCCTTCTCCACTTCAGTCCTCCAAGGTCTCATTCGATTATTTGCTACTACCACCAAGATCTGTACCAATGGCAGCTCCATGCAGGCTTACGCCAAACACTTCTACGCATACCATTGTACCTTCCTACTCACTAAAGTTTCAAAATTTATATTACAAGTAATATAAATCATCTACTTTAGCGGTAATGTATAGGTATACAACTTAAGCGCCATCCATTTTAAGGGCTAGTTGCTTCGGCAGGTGAGTTGTTACACACTCCTTAGCGGATTTCGACTTCCATGATCACCGTCCTGCTGTTTTAAGCAACCAACGCCTTTCATGGTATCTGCATGAGTTGTTAATTTGGGCACCGTAACATTACGTTTGGTTCATCCCACAGCGCCAGTTCTGCTTACCAAAAGTGGCCCACTGGGCACATTATATCATAACCTTGAACTTCATATCAAGAAAGTTAAGGTTCTTACCCATTTAAAGTTTGAGAATAGGTTAAGATCGTTTCGACCCTAAGGCCTCTAATCATTCGCTTTACCAGATAAGATTATTTTATATAATATTAAAATGCACCAGCTATCCTGAGGGAAACTTCGGAAGGAACCAGCTACTAGATGGTTCGATTGGTCTTTCGCCCCTATACTCAATTCTGACAATCGATTTGCACGTCAGAACTGTTTCGGTCTTCCATCAGGGTTTCCCCTGACTTCAACCTGATCAAGTATAGTTCACCATCTTTCGGGTCACAGCATATATGCTCAAGGTACGTTCCAGTTAGAGGCATAAATAATATAAATATCATTATACATAACTATATAGAACGCCCCGGGATTGTGTTAATTAGCTATAAATAGTTAAAAAACTAATCCCATTATTAGTCAAGTTAATTACGCTATTAGGTTTATATCCCAATAACTTGCACATATGTTAGACTCCTTGGTCCGTGTTTCAAGACGGGTCCCGAAGGTATCCTGAATCTTTCGCATTGTTAATCCTACAAGTGCATATAATAAACACAAAAATCAATGATAATTATGCCATTATATAATTCCGAAAAATTAACGCACTGTATTCATATAAATCTATCAGCACTTTATCAAATTAATAACATTTATTCTGTGTTAAAATGCAAGCAAATTAATTTGAATAAACTATAAGTTATATTTTATGATAAATTTGGTATGCTAATAGATTACAATGTCCTTATATGGAAAAAATGCACACTATTATCATAATATTGTTTAAATATTACAATTCTAATGATGAATTTTCCATAACGGATATTCAGGTTCATCGGGCTTAACCTCTAAGCAGTTTCACGTACTGTTTAACTCTCTATTCAGAGTTCTTTTCAACTTTCCCTCACGGTACTTGTTTACTATCGGTCTCATGGTTATATTTAGTTTTAGATGGAGTTTACCACCCACTTAGTGCTGCACTATCAAGCAACACGACTCTTTGGAAACATCATCTAGTAATCATTAACGTTATACGGGCCTGGCACCCTCTATGGGTAAATGGCCTCATTTAAGAAGGACTTAAATCGTTAATTTCTCATACTAGAATATTGACGCTCCATACACTGCATCTCACATTTGCCATATAGACAAAGTGACTTAGTGCTGAACTGATTTCTTTTCGCTCGCCGCTACTAAGAAAATCCTTGTTAGTTTCTTTTCCTCCCCTAATTAATATGCTTAAATTCAGGGGGTAGTCCCATATGAGTTGAGGTTGTGTATAACTTTTATATGCAATTAATTCTTTATATATAATGATAAAACATTTTATTAAATTCGTTATATTAATAATATCTGTATATAAATGGCATTTGTTTGATTTAACGAATCAACGAAGAACAATAATATTGTCAACGGTTTTCTATTTTCTAATCATTAATAAGAGACAATTCTAGATAAATTTTTATGCTAGACATTTCTCAGTATCATTTGATTGAAAAAGAAAATATTTCTCTTCGTTTTTCACATTCAAATTATTTACTAATGTGAGATAATGTTTTTCATATATTTTTTAATATTATGAATAAAATAATTAAATTATTATTATCCAATAATATACCATATGCTTATAAAATTTCATTATAAAATTTGTATAAGCAACTTAATTAGCATAGTCTTACAACCCTCAACCATATGTAGTCCAAGCAGCACTATAAAATTAATTAAAGTACATAACAGCATGGACTGCGATATGCGTTCAAAATGTCGATGTTCATGTGTCCTGCAGTTCACACGATGACGCACAGTTTGCTGCGTTCTTCATCGACCCATGAGCCGAGTGATCCACCGCTTAGAGTTTTATAAATTGGTTTCTTAATTTTGTCAAATATGTTTTTATTGAAAGAAATTAAAAATACACCATTTTACTGGCATATATCAATTCCTTCAATAAATTTATTTTTATACCTAAAACGAATGCTGCGAAATGTCTTAGTTTTATATAACCAATATATATCAAAGTATTTCTTTTTAAATTGCATTTATTGTAAATAAATATATATATATATATATATTAATACTTTTTTAGCGATATAAATTGAAATTTATATAAAACATTAACCTGTATAAAACCAGGTACAACATTGTACATTTTAGGTTGTTGCATTATCCAATGTATGCGCATAACTGAGATGAACAATACATATCGCAACGCGTGTATATTATGGTCCATATACACACAGTATTTTAATTGTGTTTATATACAATAATAATTTAATATTATTATTTTAATAATTCGATTTGCTTGTTCGAATTTTTATTTGTTTGTTTTGGCTGCTTATTATTTCTCTCATATGTATTAAATACAATATATAATTTTAATATTTGCATTATTTCGATTTGCTTGTTCGAAATTTCATTTGATCTATATTAGATCATATACATTTTGGCAATTCATATTTTATTTGTATTACTATAATGTATTTATTATAATATAAACAAATATTTTATTAACGGTAAGGATATACAATAATAATTTAATATTATTATTTTAATAATTCGATTTGCTTGTTCGAATTTTTATTTGTTTGCTTTGGCTGCTTATTAATTTCTCTCATATGTATTAAATACAATATATAATTTTAATATTTGCATTATTTCGATTTGCTTGTTCGAAATTTCATTTGATCTATAATAGATCTCATATACATTTTGGCAATTCATATTTTATTTGTAATACTATAATGTATTTATTATAATATAAACAAATATTTTATTAACGGTAAGGATATACAATAATAATTTAATATTATTATTTTAATAATTCGATTTGCTTGTTCGAATTTTTATTTGTTTGCTTTGGCTGCTTATTATTTCTCTCATATGTATTAAATACAATATATAATTTTAATATTTGCATTATTTCGATTTGCTTGTTCGAAATTTTATTTGATCTATATTAGATCTCATATACATTTTGGCAATTCATATTTTATTTGTATTATTATAATGTATTTATTATAATATAAACAAATATTTTATTAACGGTAAGGATATACAATAATAATTTAATATTATTATTTTAATAATTCGATTTGCTTGTTCGAATTTTTATTTGTTTGCTTTGGCTGCTTATTAATTTCTCTCATATGTATTAAATACAATATATAATTTTAATATTTGCATTATTTCGATTTGCTTGTTCGAAATTTCATTTGATCTATAATAGATCTCATATACATTTTGGCAATTCATATTTTATTTGTAATACTATAATGTATTTATTATAATATAAACAAATATTTTATTAACGGTAAGGATATTAAAACATTAATGATCCTTCCGCAGGTTCACCTACGGAAACCTTGTTACGACTTTTACTTCCTCTAAATAATCAAGTTCGGTCAACTTTTGCGAAACAACCGTAACACGCAAGGCGTCACAGTGATCACGTCCGGAGACCTCACTAAATAATTCAATCGGTAGTAGCGACGGGCGGTGTGTACAAAGGGCAGGGACGTAATCAATGCGAGTTAATGACTCACACTTACTGGGAATTCCAAGTTCATGTGAACAGTTTCAGTTCACAATCCCAAGCATGAAAGTGGTTCAGCGGTTTACCCGGACCTCTCGGTCTAGGAAATACACGTTGATACTTTCATTGTAGCGCGCGTGCAGCCCAGGACATCTAAGGGCATCACAGACCTGTTATTGCTCAATCTCATTATTGCTAGACGCAATTTGTCCATTTAAGAAGCTAGTGTCCTTATAATGGGACAAACCAACAGGTACGGCTCCACTTATATAAACACATTCAAACACAATAAACATTTTACTGCCACCATGAATGAAGGCTATATAAGCTTCAACACCATAATCCTGAAGATATCTATTTAATATATTTGAGTCTCGTTCGTTATCGGAATTAACCAGACAAATCACTCCACGAACTAAGAACGGCCATGCACCACCACCCATAGATTCGAGAAAGAGCTATCAATCTGTCTTACACACTTATGTTCGGACCTGGTAAGTTTTCCCGTGTTGAGTCAAATTAAGCCGCAGGCTCCACTCCTGGTGGTGCCCTTCCGTCAATTCCTTTAAGTTTCAGCTTTGCAACCATACTTCCCCCGGAGCCCAAAAGCTTTGGTTTCCCGGGAAGCGACTGAGAGAGCCATAAAAGTAGCTACACCCAATTGCTAGCTGGCATCGTTTATGGTTAGAACTAGGGCGGTATCTGATCGCCTTCGAACCTCTAACTTTCGTTCTTGATTAATGAAAACATCTTTGGCAAATGCTTTCGCTTAAGTTAGTCTTACGACGGTCCAAGAATTTCACCTCTCGCGTCGTAATACTAATGCCCCCAAACTGCTTCTATTAATCATTACCTCTTGATCTGAAAACCAATGAAAGCAGAACAGAGGTCTTATTTCATTATCCCATGCACAGAATATTCAGGCATTTGAAGCCTGCTTTAAGCACTCTAATTTGTTCAAAGTAATTGTACCGGCCCACAATAACACTCGTTTAAGAGCACTAATGCAGGTTTTTAAATAGGAGGAACATATGAAAAAATACAAGTATCTAAGCACATGTAAGAACTCCACCGGTAATACGCTTACATACATAAAGGTATAGTACTAACCACAATTGTAAGTTGTACTACCCGTATGAAGCACAAGTTCAACTACGAACGTTTTAACCGCAACAACTTTAATATACGCTATTGGAGCTGGAATTACCGCGGCTGCTGGCACCAGACTTGCCCTCCAATTGGTCCTTGTTAAAGGATTTAAAGTGTACTCATTCCAATTACAGGGCCTCGGATATGAGTCCTGTATTGTTATTTTTCGTCACTACCTCCCCGAGCTGGGAGTGGGTAATTTACGCGCCTGCTGCCTTCCTTAGATGTGGTAGCCGTTTCTCAGGCTCCCTCTCCGGAATCGAACCCTGATTCCCCGTTACCCGTTGCAACCATGGTAGTCCTAGATACTACCATCAAAAGTTGATAGGGCAGACATTTGAAAGATCTGTCGTCGGTACAAGACCATACGATCTGCATGTTATCTAGAGTTCAACCAATATAACGATCTTGCGATCGCTTGGTTTTAGCCTAATAAAAGCACATGTTCCATAAGGTTCATGTTTTAATTGCATGTATTAGCTCTAGAATTACCACAGTTATCCAAGTAACTGTTAACGATCTAAGGAACCATAACTGATATAATGAGCCTTTTGCGGTTTCACTTTTAATTCGTGTGTACTTAGACATGCATGGCTTAATCTTTGAGACAAGCATATAACTACTGGCAGGATCAACCAGAATAATGTTTTTATTCATATTTCATTCATATTTTTTGAATAGAAATTAGCAATATATATGTTGTTATAGATTTTATTTCTATCGAATACGGCCATTTTTATATAGCATTCGTATACGTTTGTTTTCCAATTTATACTTGTTTCGCCACTAATAATAACAAGTTTTTATTGATGTCAAAAAGAATCATATTCTTTATAAACACAATATTTATTTTTCATATATTTTCTTTATATATGCACATTTCATTCTAAAATATCATTTTTGTTCGACATACATAATATATTGTATCCACACATGTACAATTTTTGTTTAACCAATATAAGATATTGAGTTAATCATTTGTATTTTGACGATAAATTTAAAATTTATCTATATATATCCATATAAGTCTCTGGTAATATATAAAATAGAACCGAGTGTATATATATAATTATTACTACTATATTTATTTCTTAAATAATATATACTTATATATTATTTATATATATACTCTTTATTATATATTATATAATTTCTTAAATAACTCTCTTAATAGCTATTTTTTATTATCAACAATATAAGTTGATATTAATATTGAAAATGTATTCATAATTACATTTTTATATTTCTTTGGTAGACTTTTATGTACTATTATTATTTAATAATACACATATAATATAAATCATGTTAGCCTACCTCCTAAAATTAACGATAAAATTCGGAAACAATTTGTTATTCTATGTACAATAGAAACTTGGCCTTTGTTTCAACGTTATTATCTTTGGGCTTAAAATATTAACCGCGGAGCCAAGTCTCGTATTCAAATAAATGAATAAAGAAACAAATTTGACGGATAATATCTTCTCTACTGACATATGTCAATAGCAGACGGCCGGCCCATTGACCATCCTATAGTAGTTTTTGGACACGCTGTCTCCCATTCGGGTATATTCAATTTACTTTGCCACTCACCCATATAGTGTTCTCTTATATAATAAGACAACGCACTTTTATATTCATTATATGGATATATTGCCTTCCTCATATTTGCCACACCACCTATAGTAGTTTTTGGACACGCTGTCTCCCATTCGGGTATATTCAATTTACTTTGCCACTCACCCATATAGTGTTCTCTTATATAATAAGAAAACGCACTTTTATTTTCATTATATGGATATATTGCCTTCCTCATATTTGCCACACCACCTATAGTAGTTTTTGGACACGCTGTCTCCCATTCGGGTATATTCAATTTACTTTGCCACTCACCCATATAGTGTTCTCTTATATAATAAGAAAACGCACTTTTATTTTCATTATATGGATATATTGCCTTCCTCATATTTGCCACACCACCTATAGTAGTTTTTGGACACGCTGTCTCCCATTCGGGTATATTCAATTCTCTTTGCCACTCACCCTTATAGTATTCTCTTATTTAATAAGAATACTAAAATACTTCTCATATTATAGATGTAATCTATTAACTTCTCAATATCCATACGGTTTATGTATGGTATTGACAAAATCCTATGCATTTGCATAAGATTTATTTTGCCACAATTTATAGTACTAGTGCCGCCCTCACTAGGTATAAATATCTCATTTCGCTAGTAGTGTATGGGCAAATTCTACTAGCTATTCTCATAAATATGTCACTTATATGCCATATCTATACAATTCATGCACTTTTATATGTATATTTGCTATATTATACATTATTATGCCTTATAGGTATTATACCTATAAGCCACATCCATACGATTGCTTAATATAAATATATGTATAATTTTTTATACATATTTTTTTTTTATTTATGTATGGTTTTTTATTCATATCCATATACTGTATTCACTTTTATATGGATATGATTGGCGTTTTATATAGTATTGACAAAATCATAAGTTTGACCAATACGAGGAGAGGTCCGCCAACGACCACCTCCCTATAGGTGTTTTTGGACACGCTGTCTCCCATTCGACTGCTTACTATACTAGGGGCTACCCGCTCCGTATGATATTCTCTCATATAACAAGAGAATGCAAGAAATATTCGTATTTTATGAATATAATCCATTTATTTTTCAATATCCATACGTTTTACTTAGTTTTTTGTACGGTATTGACAAAATCCTATGCATTTGCATAAGATTTATTTTGCCACAATTTATAGTACTAGTGCCGCCCTCACTAGGTATAAATATCTCATTTCGCTAGTAGTGTATGGGGAAATTCTACTAGCTATTCTCATAAATATGTCACTTATATGCCATATCTATACAATTCATGCACTTTTATATGTATATTTGCTATATTATACATTATTATGCCTTATAGGTATTATACCTATAAGCCACATCCATACGATTGCTTAATATAAATATATGTATAATTTTTTATACATATTTTTTTTTTATTTTTGTATGGTTTTTTATTCATATCCATATACTGTATTCAATTTTATATGGATATGATTGGCGTTTTATATAGTATTGACAAAATCATAAGTTTGACCAATACGAGGAGAGGTCCGCCAACGACCACCTCCCTATAGGTGTTTTTGGACACGCTGTCTCCCATTCGACTGCTTACTATACTAGGGGCTACCCGCTCCGTATGATATTCTCTCATATAACAAGAGAATGCAAGAAATATTCGTATTTTATGAATATAATCCATTTATTTTTCAATATCCATACGTTTTACTTAGTTTTTTGTACGGTATTGACAAAATCCTATGCATTTGCATAAGATTTATTTTGCCACAATTTATAGTACTAGTGCCGCCCTCACTAGGTATAAATATCTCATTTCGCTAGTAGTGTATGGGCAAATTCTACTAGCTATTCTCATAAATATGTCACTTATATGCCATATCTATACAATTCATGCACTTTTATATGTATATTTGCTATATTATACATTATTATGCCTTATAGGTATTATACCTATAAGCCACATCCATACGATTGCTTAATATAAATATATGTATAATTTTTTATACATATTTTTTTTTATTTATGTATGGTTTTTTATTCATATCCATATACTGTATTCACTTTTATATGGATATGATTGGCGTTTTATATAGTATTGACAAAATCATAAGTTTGACCAATACGAGGAGAGGTCCGCCAACGACCACCTCCCTATAGGTGTTTTTGGACACGCTGTCTCCCATTCGACTGCTTACTATACTAGGGGCTACCCGCTCCGTATGATATTCTCTCATATAACAAGAGAATGCAAGAAATATTCGTATTTTATGAATATAATCCATTTATTTTTCAATATCCATACGTTTTACTTAGTTTTTTGTACGGTATTGACAAAATCCTATGCATTTGCATAAGATTTATTTTGCCACAATTTATAGTACTAGTGCCGCCCTCACTAGGTATAAATATCTCATTTCGCTAGTAGTGTATGGGCAAATTCTACTAGCTATTCTCATAAATATGTCACTTATATGCCATATCTATACAATTCATGCACTTTTATATGTATATTTGCTATATTATACATTATTATGCCTTATAGGTATTATACCTATAAGCCACATCCATACGATTGCTTAATATAAATATATGTATAATTTTTTATACATATTTTTTTTTATTTATGTATGGTTTTTTATTCATATCCATATACTGTATTCACTTTTATATGGATATGATTGGCGTTTTATATAGTATTGACAAAATCATAAGTTTGACCAATACGAGGAGAGGTCCGCCAACGACCACCTCCCTATAGGTGTTTTTGGACACGCTGTCTCCCATTCGACTGCTTACTATACTAGGGGCTGCCCGCTCCGTATGATATTCTCTCGTATAACAAGAGAATGCAAGAAATATTCGTATTTTATGAATATAATCCATTTATTTTTCAATATCCATACGTTTTACTTAGTTTTTTGTACGGTATTGACAAAATCCTATGCATTTGCATAAGATTTATTTTGCCACAATTTATAGTACTAGTGCCGCCCTCACTAGGTATAAATATCTCATTTCGCTAGTAGTGTATGGGCAAATTCTACTAGCTATTCTCATAAATGCCTTCTTTATGCCATATCTATACAATTTATGCACTTTTATATGTATATTTGCTAATATTATACATTATTATGCCTTATAGGTATTATACCTATAAGCCATATACATACGATTTCATTTTTTTATTTATATATGGTTTTGTATTTATAACCATATACCGTATTTACTTTTATAAGGATATGATTGGCGTTTTATATAGTATTGACAAAATTATAAGTTTGACAAACACTTTTTTAAGTCTTTTAGTTAAAATTGTCATTTTTAATTGACTATCTAAGCACTAGATATATTTGCACATGGAGCAAAGAGTATAAAAATTGGTCGCGTCACTAATAATATCGCGATACATTTTTACTACCATCAAAATACCACATACGTTTATATGTCCTCTTTATTTAATTTGGTTTCTAAACCTCAGGAATAGTTTTAATTATATGTGCGCTCTAAGTTGAATGAATTTCTTGAATCTCTTTACTTGAATTTCTAAGACTTAAAAATATTTATAAATAGATGTCCTATTGCATAATATTTTTTTATCGCTTCACTTATAAAATAACGATCCTGCCTTTCTACCTTTGAATAAACATTCATATAAACATGGAGAAAAAAACGTTCGCGTCACTAACAGTATGTGACGATAAAATTTTGCTAACATTAAAAGGAACATATTTTTATATGTCAACTCTTAGTTGAATTGGTCTATTGCTTAAGATTCTAGACCTTAGGAATATTTTTATATTATATGTTTGCCAATCTTCGCGTCACTAAAAAGATGACGATTCATATTGTTATTATTAGATGGTCGAGTTGTACTTATATTGATATGTTAATCAAATTGGTCTCTTACTTGAAAATCTAGACCTTAGGAATATTTTTATATTATATGTTTGCCAATCTTCGCGTCACTAATAAGATGACGATTCATATTATTATTAGATGGTCGAGTTGTACTTATATTGATATGTTAATCAAATTGGTCTCTTACTTGAAAATCTAGACCTTAGGAATATTTTTATATTATATGTTTGCCAATCTTCGCGTCACTAATAAGATGACGATTCATATTATTATTAGATGGTCGAGTTGTACTTATATTGATATGTTAATCAAATTGGTCTCTTACTTGAAAATCTAGACCTTAGGAATATTTTTATATTATATGTTTGCCAATCTTCGCGTCACTAATAAGATGACGATTCATATTGTTATTATTAGATGGTCGAGTTGTACTTATATTGATATGTTAATCAAATTGGTCTCTTACTTGAAAATCTAGACCTTAGGAATATTTTTATATTATATGTTTGCCAATCTTCGCGTCACTAATAAGATGACGATTCATATTGTTATTATTAGATGGTCGAGTTGTACTTATATTGATATGTTAATCAAATTGGTCTCTTACTTGAAAATCTAGACCTTAGGAATATTTTTATATTATATGTTTGCCAATCTTCGCGTCACTAATAAGATGACGATTCATATTGTTATTATTAGATGGTCGAGTTGTACTTATATTGATATGTTAATCAAATTGGTCTCTTACTTGAAAATCTAGACCTTAGGAATGTAATATATAAAGGATTAAAAATTCGCCACAAAGCCAAGCAAACAATCAATGCATACAAATAGATTGTTGGTTGAACTTTATATAAGAAGTTCAACACAACAAATAAATTATGCAATTTTATTATCGAATCATCAAGCAAAGGATAAGCTTCAGTGGATCGCAGTATGGCAGCTGCTCAACCACTTACAACACCTTGCCTGTTACAAAAGTCGTTTACAATTGATTCTAGGCTTTGTCATTGTATTAAATAATGCTTTTATATGTAACTAGCGCGGCATCAGGTGATCAAAGATCCTCCCAATTTACTATGTTACAAATTACATTGGCATCACATCCATTGTCGTTTAAAAAGTAAATTATAAACTTTAAATGGTTTAGAAGCCATACAATGCAAATTGCCCCTTATTTATCATTGCAGTCCAGCACGGATACGACCTTAGAGGCGTTCAGGCATAATCCAACGGACGTAGCGTCATACCACTGTTCGCTCGAACAAGTATTGTGCCATTGGTCCGTACCTGCGGTTCCTCTCGTACTACGCAGGAATGCTGTCGCAACAACGTTTTGTCATTAGTAGGGTAAAACTAACCTGTCTCACGACGGTCTAAACCCAGCTCACGTTCCCTTGCATGGGTGAACAATCCAACGCTTGGTGAATTTTGCTTCACAATGATAGGAAGAGCCGACATCGAAGGATCAAAAAGCGACGTCGCTATGAACGCTTGGCCGCCACAAGCCAGTTATCCCTATGGTAACTTTTCTGACACCTCTTGTTAAAAACTCTTTAAACCAAAAGGATCGATAGGCCGAGCTTTTGCTGTCCCTGTGTGTACTGAACACCGAGATCAAGTCAGCATTTGCCCTTTTGCTCTATGTGTGGTTTCTGTCCGCACTGAGCTGGCCTTGGGACACCTCCGTTATTATTTGAGAGATGTACCGCCCCAGTCAAACTCCCTACCTGGCAATGTCCTTGAATTGGATCATACCTGAGTAATTGGAGTTATACCAAATTTTCAAATCAAAAATACATAAATGCACCGTTTTATTAAAGAATTTGTTTGCGAATATATAACAAACTCGTGATACTTTGATCAAGAAGCTTGCATCAAAACCCAATACCATAAGATATAATAAATATATCCGTATAATGGCTAGGAAATGATACACGTTCCATTTAATCAAGTAAGTAAGGAAACAATAAGAGTAGTGGTATTTCATTGGCGATACCAAACCGAGGTCTAATATCTCCCACTTATTCTACACCTCTTATGTCTCCTTACACTGCCAGATTAGAGTCAAGCTCAAAAGGGTCTTCTTTCCCCGCTAATTATTCCAAGCCCGTTCCCTTGGCTGTGGTTTCGCTAGATAGTAGATAGGGACAGGTGTGTCTCGGATCCCTCCGAACTTATTTAACGTGACGTGTTCCGCACTGAAGGGATTACAGCCACGGCATTCTAATATACCCACAAGGGAGTATATAATGCAAGGGTCTGGGTTAAGCGCCAAACCAACGCCCTGGACTAGAAGCTATAGCTATGTACATAGCAACCACCCCAGTAGCAATTTAAGTACTTGCTTGTCGGGCAAGCACTCCCCCTTGCATAGGGGCGAGATCTATCTAAAATCTCTACTGTTCTTTGGGTCGCAGCACCCGAGTTGTATTAACGCAACATCCACGTCGAGCCCGGGGACTCTACCCGCGATATAGGTGTCAACCACAGCCACCACGAAACTCCCACTAGGGGGCCGACCTCAATGAGTAGCCTTGGAGAACCACTCAACCCGTGGCACCGAAATTTCAGGCTCGGTGGGCCTCACCCCTTCAGCTCCGACAAGCTCGGATGGGGCAACCATGTCATATTAGTCGCCTCCTACGACAAGCAATGACAAGCTGTGGCAGTATTCTTCGCCGTTGCCACACGGCAAGGGGGTTTTGGGACTATTGTCCCGGCGCCTGCGGTTCATCCCTCGTCGCTTCCATCCTACGCCTCGAGAAGGCAGCATCAGCAAAAGCTCCTAGGAGACGCATCCGTTCTGGGGTCTCGACTACTCCTGCGACGTTCCATCGTTCTTGGACTCGAACAATGCCAAGGGCATCCAAGTCACGCAAATCGCTATAGAGGCGGCACTCACATAGTACGTGAAGCCAGTCCTCACTCTCCTCTCCACATGAGCATGCGGTTGTGGTGCTGAGGGTTCTACCATGGAGGAAAGCGTTGAACGACCCGTGTCCTGTCAGCAAGAATCCGGCTCTTAAGGTGAAGACAAAGTCCTTCCTCTTGTAGACGAACGCTGCCTCTGGGAAAAACTGGCGAGTCACAAAACCGTGAGCCGCTTGGTCCCATCTGAGTTGCCACTCATTTAGCAGACATTCGTCTAGCAGAGCCATCTTGGATTTCCAGTCCAACACAGACAAGTCCTGTCCATAGAGCCAGTCGCTCTCGTCCAGGGGAACGTGCTTTCTGAGCTTAAACTTCACTGCCATCCTGTGAGCATCTAAATCCATTGGAGGAGCACCAGCAAGCACCTGCAGTGCCACCGTGGACACTGTGCGGCATACCGGTAGGCATCCTAATAGGATGGTCCTCTGGCACGAGGTGAGGAGTCTTAAGGACTTGCCCTTGCTCGCCGCCTTGTACCAGACCGAGGCACCGAAGAGTGCACAGGGGACCATGAGTCCGCTGTATATCGTCCTCTTAGCACGGGAGCTGAGCCCCCAATCGACTCGGAGCACCCGTGCTAGCCCTCCGGCAACTCCAGCCAGCCGATCTCTGAGAGCAGAGATATGCGGGAGAAAGCTCATCCGCTCGCCGACTAAGATGCCAAGGTACCGGCATTTGGTGACGTATGGCAGGCTTGCTCCAGCAAACCGTACCGTCGGTCTCCTAGTGTCTGAAAGATTCCCTTTCAGCAACATGATTGCCGTCTTGCTGGTTGACACACTCACTCCAACCTCAGCTCCCCAGGCTCCCACGATGTCCATCAACTGCTCACCCTTTCGCTCCAGATCGGCACGGGAATTCCCATCGACGAAAAGTAGCAAGTCATCTGCAAACGCGCTCAGAGCACAATGTGGCTCCAGGCGCTGAAGCAGCACATCCATCAGTAGGTTCCAAATAAATGGACCACTGACGGACCCTTGCGGGCAGCCCCGTGTAACCGACACTGTGGCCGCTTCGTAACTGCTGATGATACTGGCACTTCGACCGGAGAAATAACTTTTCCACAAGTCTATCTCTCGACAGCCGACGTCGATAAGCCGATCCAGCACCGCGTTCCACTCAACATTGTCGAAGGCACCCTTGAAATCAACAAAGATTCCCAGCACCCTCCTCTCGCGGCTGGTGGAAACGGTGTTTTTAGCGTGCATCCACGCATCCTCAACGCAGCGTCCAGGCCGAAATCCAAATTGCCATCTGCAGCCATCCGGTAGCACATCCTTCAGTCGATTCACCATGATCCCTTCCAGCACCTTTCCGAACACTGGCAAAAGGCATATGCCACGATAAGAGGCAGGATCGCTCCTGTCCTTATCTGGCCCCTTTACCAGCGGTATCACTCTCGGGTGTTTCCACTCGGCAGGAAAATATCCTTCCGAGAGGCATCGAGAGTACAACTTCGTCAGGTGCTGAGGGATAGCACGCCATACCTCCTTGACGATCCCACCCGTGATGCCGTCCATTCCCGGCGATCGCCGGCTTCTCAGCTTCGCGACGCTGGTTGCCACCTCGAAGGCTTCGAGGGTCGGTGGAGCAGCAGGAGTTATACCCTCACGCACTGTGGATTCCGCAACAGGGAAGAAGTTGCGGAGGAGTATATCTGCGCAGTCGTGCCATGTCGTAAGTAGCGCGCCGTTCGACCTAAGACATCCAAGATCGGTTGTCTTTTTCCGGCCTCGGCATATTCGGTAGGCGTGCCCCCATGGATCATCCTTGTGCCGTCCCACGAAGTCCCGCCAGTTTTGTTCCTTTGTCATCAGGATAAGCTTCTTATACTGGCCTGAGGCAAGCCTTAATCCAGCGGCAAGTCGCTCAACATCGCCGGTGCCACTCCGACGAGCTGCCTGCAGCCTGCGCCTCAGTCTCCTGACCTCTTGGCGCTTGGTACTCAGTTCAGGATTCCACCATATTACGTTTCCCCTTGCTGCAGGTATCCTGCGCCCTATTACCCTGTCGCACACTTCGTGTACGATGGAGCGAAGGGCTGACACATGATCATCCAACGGCGATTCCTCCAGTTCCTCGAGACATTCAGCTACATCCCTTAGTTCTACTCTGAATCTTCGCCAACTTGCATTGGAGAGCCTCCATTGCGGTACCGGAGCTAGGCTCTCAACAGTACTGCTTGGATCTGGAGTAACCTCAACAGTGATGATGTTGTGGTCACTCAGCTCCCAGAAGTCAACTCTCCATTCGTATATTGCCCACACACGCGCTGCTTCGTTGGTGAAGGTCACGTCGATATCACTTCTGGAGCGGTGATTATCGAACGTGAACACCTGGCTGGCCGTATTAAGCACACAGACACCGCTTGCGATGATCCACTCGTCCATGTGCTGTCCCCGTTCGCGATTCAGACGGTCTCCAGAGTTAGCTGGAGTTTTGCTGAACCACATCGGGGAAACCGCATTCGCATCAAGTCCGAGGATTGTCGGTGTCCTGCTGGCTAGCAGCAGAACCGTATCCAGGTAGTCAGTGTAGGGCTGCAGGGCAGCTGAGTACTGGCAGTATACGGAGGACAGAAAAATGGTGCCGTATTTTCCTGTGACACTCACGCACACTCCATAATCCGTCGTCAATGTCTCGATGGGCATGCAGATGGCAGACGGGTCGTCCACGATGATGGCAGCTTTCTTCCTTTTGTCAGCGAAGATTCTCATGCCTCCAGGGAGTCCAGTGAGACGCTTGCCTGCGTCCACATAGGGCTCCTGAATGAGTGCGAACAGGTGGCCAGCATCTCTCATCCGCTTTGCAAGCTCGATGACAGCGCAACGGCCTCGACCACAATTCGCTTGGATGAAGCTGAACATGTTAATGTCTAGCTTGCACCCTGGCTAGCACAGCGCTATATATCGGGCATCCACCCGAGAGCATATAGTGCCCCGAGGGTAGCCCTTTATGGCGGCAGTTACGGCAGTCCACCGCATTTTTGCACTTCGCCGCGACGTGGTCGTTCTGTCCGCACTGGCGGCAGACCTGGTTTTCTCTAGCGTACCGACACTCGCTGACTTTGTGGTCAAAACCAAGGCATCGGTGGCACGCATAGGTGCGCACTTGAGAGCGGCAGCGGTAAGAGAACCACTTGATATACACCCTCCCGCTTTCGAGAACGGCCAACGCCTGATCATCTACTTCCAGCGTCACGTTTATAGTGGCGCTGTTAGCTGCTGACCAGGGCTTGGTCGCCAGGACTACCGCCTTCTGGAACTCCTTCAGCGACATCTCCTCGAAGTTTTTCTCTTTTAACTCCATCATGAACTCATCCGGCGTCACAGTGGTGTCCACATCCTGTACCGTCACCCTGGGTTTTGCGGCAGTGTTTTTGGACACCTTAAGGCCCACCTCAGCGAATTTTGCGGAGGCAACGATTTTCGACATCTCCGCCTGCGATGGCGTGCGAATAATCGCGCCGCCCCGCTTCAACTCTCGCACCTCATGCACTCTGACGCCCAAAGCAGGCGCTACCTCTTTGCGGACCTTGTCCGCAATTTGCCTCCCTGATAAGGCCGGATCATCACATGCAACGACTGCCGACCAGGTCTCCCGGATTTTCCGCGGTGCGGCTACAGGGGCATAGGGGGCGACAGGGGCAGCAGGTGAGGCGATAAGGTGCGCGCCTCTAGCAGCGGCGGCTGCGTATGAGACGGCCGAGGCAACCGGTGTCTGCTTCTTAAGGCGGTCCTCAAGCACTCCAATCCGTATAAGGAGGGCTGCAACAACCTCCTCGTAGCGGTTGGCTACGGACTGCACCTTCACATTTGTGGCCGGGTTGGCATAGGAGACCATGAACATCCTACCGATCTCCGATCGGATGTCCCCCATCTCGGCAGCGACGGCACCATTACCTCTCCACTCCCTATCCGAGAAGGATTTTAGAGGACTGGCTGGTGCAACGAAGGTCTTCTCGTGTTCAGCATAGGATGCAGCAGCGGCGGGGGCTGCGGGAGCGGCAGGGGCTGCGGCAAGGGCAGCGACAGGGGCAGCGGCAGCGGCAGCAGCAGGGGCAGCGGCAGCGGCAGCGGCAGCGGCAGGGGCTGTCGCAGTGTCAGCGGCAGTTGCATCCAGTGCCATCAACTTGCACCTAGAGGCGTCCCTCAGCGGCGCTTTATTGCGCTTACCTCTGGGTCGTCCTCTGCCCCCACTGCTTCCCCTACTACTAGCACTCTCACTGCCAGAATCTCCAACATCCATTTTGGGTGGCGCCATCCGCCGGTTATCGGCAGTTTCAACCCAAAAGCTTTTCCACCAAGGACTTACCCCTTTATTATCAGCTGGTCGGAAAGCTCTATCAGCTGATCAGCTGATAAAAGTTTAGCGATGACACAAACCGCACAGCTGTTTTAGGCAAAATGTGCCTAAATAAGCCTAACGCCTCTCTCAAGAGAGCGCCTCTCTCGTGACACACGTGGCGCAATGGAAAATTTCCAATGGGAAAAAACCCAATTTCACCCGATTTCACCACTTTTACACAGGGAAAACACGCGCACTGGGTTCGCAGGCACAAAACACGAATTTTCGTGCTGTTTCTAGCTTCGTATCTGGTCTCTATCAGTCAATATTGGCTACACTCGCGGAGCGTACGGAAAACACGTCTGTTCGCACGAGCAATCTAACACCGACAGTGAGTAGATAGGGACAGTAGGAATCTCGTTAATCCATTCATGCGCGTCACTAATTAGATGACGAGGCATTTGGCTACCTTAAGAGAGTCATAGTTACTCCCGCCGTTGACCCGCGCTTACTTGAATTTCTTCACTTTGACATTCAGAGCACTGGGCAGAAATCACATTGTGTCAACACCCGCTAGGGCCATCACAATGCTTTGTTTTAATTAGACAGTCGGATTCCCCAAGTCCGTGCCAGTTCTGAATTGATTGTTAATTGATAATCGTTATAATTAATAAGAACTAATTGGTTTAACCCAATTAGTATTCTTAAAAATTTTAGCAAGAAAGTTCCACAATTGGCTACGTAACTAAACTATCCGGGGAACAAGTAACTAACATAAATGCTAGAAACTCTATTTACCCAGAACGAGCACATAAACCATGTTATTGTTTCCCAATCAAGCCCGACTATCTCAATCTTCAGAGCCAATCCTTATCCCGAAGTTACGGATCTAATTTGCCGACTTCCCTTACCTACATTATTCTATCGACTAGAGACTCTTCACCTTGGAGACCAGCTGCGGATATTGGTACGGCCTGTTGAGAAGTTTGCGTGTCCCCACCATAAATTTTCAAGGTCCGAGGAGAAAATATCGACACAACAGTATATGTCATGCTCTTCTAGCCCATCTACCATATCTCTCTGCGAAAGACTTCCATGGTAGTACGGCTATAAAACAGAAAAGAAAACTCTTCCGATATCTCTCGACGGCTTCTTTATGGTCGTTCCTGTTGCCAGGATGAGCACGAGGCCCATATTTAATAACAAACGGATACTCAACAGGTTACGGAATTGGAACCGTATTCCCTTTCGTTCAAAATTATTCAAGTATATTAATTTAGCTAGATTTTATATAATATATATATTTGTTTGGCATTTGTATTTTACTTGAAAATTTTCGGCTTTCGCCTTGAACTTAGGACCGACTAACTCGTGATCAACCACTGTTCACACGAAACCCTTCTCCACTTCAGTCCTCCAAGGTCTCATTCGATTATTTGCTACTACCACCAAGATCTGTACCAATGGCAGCTCCATGCAGGCTTACGCCAAACACTTCTACGCATACCATTGTACCTTCCTACTCACTAAAGTTTCAAAATTTATATTACAAGTAATATAAATCATCTACTTTAGCGGTAATGTATAGGTATACAACTTAAGCGCCATCCATTTTAAGGGCTAGTTGCTTCGGCAGGTGAGTTGTTACACACTCCTTAGCGGATTTCGACTTCCATGATCACCGTCCTGCTGTTTTAAGCAACCAACGCCTTTCATGGTATCTGCATGAGTTGTTAATTTGGGCACCGTAACATTACGTTTGGTTCATCCCACAGCGCCAGTTCTGCTTACCAAAAGTGGCCCACTGGGCACATTATATCATAACCTTGAACTTCATATCAAGAAAGTTAAGGTTCTTACCCATTTAAAGTTTGAGAATAGGTTAAGATCGTTTCGACCCTAAGGCCTCTAATCATTCGCTTTACCAGATAAGATTATTTTATATAATATTAAAATGCACCAGCTATCCTGAGGGAAACTTCGGAAGGAACCAGCTACTAGATGGTTCGATTGGTCTTTCGCCCCTATACTCAATTCTGACAATCGATTTGCACGTCAGAACTGTTTCGGTCTTCCATCAGGGTTTCCCCTGACTTCAACCTGATCAAGTATAGTTCACCATCTTTCGGGTCACAGCATATATGCTCAAGGTACGTTCCAGTTAGAGGCATAAATAATATAAATATCATTATACATAACTATATAGAACGCCCCGGGATTGTGTTAATTAGCTATAAATAGTTAAAAAACTAATCCCATTATTAGTCAAGTTAATTACGCTATTAGGTTTATATCCCAATAACTTGCACATATGTTAGACTCCTTGGTCCGTGTTTCAAGACGGGTCCCGAAGGTATCCTGAATCTTTCGCATTGTTAATCCTACAAGTGCATATAATAAACACAAAAATCAATGATAATTATGCCATTATATAATTCCGAAAAATTAACGCACTGTATTCATATAAATCTATCAGCACTTTATCAAATTAATAACATTTATTCTGTGTTAAAATGCAAGCAAATTAATTTGAATAAACTATAAGTTATATTTTATGATAAATTTGGTATGCTAATAGATTACAATGTCCTTATATGGAAAAAATGCACACTATTATCATAATATTGTTTAAATATTACAATTCTAATGATGAATTTTCCATAACGGATATTCAGGTTCATCGGGCTTAACCTCTAAGCAGTTTCACGTACTGTTTAACTCTCTATTCAGAGTTCTTTTCAACTTTCCCTCACGGTACTTGTTTACTATCGGTCTCATGGTTATATTTAGTTTTAGATGGAGTTTACCACCCACTTAGTGCTGCACTATCAAGCAACACGACTCTTTGGAAACATCATCTAGTAATCATTAACGTTATACGGGCCTGGCACCCTCTATGGGTAAATGGCCTCATTTAAGAAGGACTTAAATCGTTAATTTCTCATACTAGAATATTGACGCTCCATACACTGCATCTCACATTTGCCATATAGACAAAGTGACTTAGTGCTGAACTGATTTCTTTTCGCTCGCCGCTACTAAGAAAATCCTTGTTAGTTTCTTTTCCTCCCCTAATTAATATGCTTAAATTCAGGGGGTAGTCCCATATGAGTTGAGGTTGTGTATAACTTTTATATGCAATTAATTCTTTATATATAATGATAAAACATTTTATTAAATTCGTTATATTAATAATATCTGTATATAAATGGCATTTGTTTGATTTAACGAATCAACGAAGAACAATAATATTGTCAACGGTTTTCTATTTTCTAATCATTAATAAGAGACAATTCTAGATAAATTTTTATGCTAGACATTTCTCAGTATCATTTGATTGAAAAAGAAAATATTTCTCTTCGTTTTTCACATTCAAATTATTTACTAATGTGAGATAATGTTTTTCATATATTTTTTAATATTATGAATAAAATAATTAAATTATTATTATCCAATAATATACCATATGCTTATAAAATTTCATTATAAAATTTGTATAAGCAACTTAATTAGCATAGTCTTACAACCCTCAACCATATGTAGTCCAAGCAGCACTATAAAATTAATTAAAGTACATAACAGCATGGACTGCGATATGCGTTCAAAATGTCGATGTTCATGTGTCCTGCAGTTCACACGATGACGCACAGTTTGCTGCGTTCTTCATCGACCCATGAGCCGAGTGATCCACCGCTTAGAGTTTTATAAATTGGTTTCTTAATTTTGTCAAATATGTTTTTATTGAAAGAAATTAAAAATACACCATTTTACTGGCATATATCAATTCCTTCAATAAATTTATTTTTATACCTAAAACGAATGCTGCGAAATGTCTTAGTTTTATATAACCAATATATATCAAAGTATTTCTTTTTAAATTGCATTTATTGTAAATAAATATATATATATATATATTAATACTTTTTTAGCGATATAAATTGAAATTTATATAAAACATTAACCTGTATAAAACCAGGTACAACATTGTACATTTTAGGTTGTTGCATTATCCAATGTATGCGCATAACTGAGATGAACAATACATATCGCAACGCGTGTATATTATGGTCCATATACACACAGTATTTTAATTGTGTTTATATACAATAATAATTTAATATTATTATTTTAATAATTCGATTTGCTTGTTCGAATTTTTATTTGTTTGTTTTGGCTGCTTATTATTTCTCTCATATGTATTAAATACAATATATAATTTTAATATTTGCATTATTTCGATTTGCTTGTTCGAAATTTCATTTGATCTATATTAGATCATATACATTTTGGCAATTCATATTTTATTTGTATTACTATAATGTATTTATTATAATATAAACAAATATTTTATTAACGGTAAGGATATACAATAATAATTTAATATTATTATTTTAATAATTCGATTTGCTTGTTCGAATTTTTATTTGTTTGCTTTGGCTGCTTATTATTTCTCTCATATGTATTAAATACAATATATAATTTTAATATTTGCATTATTTCGATTTGCTTGTTCGAAATTTTATTTGATCTATATTAGATCTCATATACATTTTGGCAATTCATATTTTATTTGTATTATTATAATGTATTTATTATAATATAAACAAATATTTTATTAACGGTAAGGATATACAATAATAATTTAATATTATTATTTTAATAATTCGATTTGCTTGTTCGAATTTTTATTTGTTTGCTTTGGCTGCTTATTAATTTCTCTCATATGTATTAAATACAATATATAATTTTAATATTTGCATTATTTCGATTTGCTTGTTCGAAATTTCATTTGATCTATAATAGATCTCATATACATTTTGGCAATTCATATTTTATTTGTAATACTATAATGTATTTATTATAATATAAACAAATATTTTATTAACGGTAAGGATATTAAAACATTAATGATCCTTCCGCAGGTTCACCTACGGAAACCTTGTTACGACTTTTACTTCCTCTAAATAATCAAGTTCGGTCAACTTTTGCGAAACAACCGTAACACGCAAGGCGTCACAGTGATCACGTCCGGAGACCTCACTAAATAATTCAATCGGTAGTAGCGACGGGCGGTGTGTACAAAGGGCAGGGACGTAATCAATGCGAGTTAATGACTCACACTTACTGGGAATTCCAAGTTCATGTGAACAGTTTCAGTTCACAATCCCAAGCATGAAAGTGGTTCAGCGGTTTACCCGGACCTCTCGGTCTAGGAAATACACGTTGATACTTTCATTGTAGCGCGCGTGCAGCCCAGGACATCTAAGGGCATCACAGACCTGTTATTGCTCAATCTCATTATTGCTAGACGCAATTTGTCCATTTAAGAAGCTAGTGTCCTTATAATGGGACAAACCAACAGGTACGGCTCCACTTATATAAACACATTCAAACACAATAAACATTTTACTGCCACCATGAATGAAGGCTATATAAGCTTCAACACCATAATCCTGAAGATATCTATTTAATATATTTGAGTCTCGTTCGTTATCGGAATTAACCAGACAAATCACTCCACGAACTAAGAACGGCCATGCACCACCACCCATAGATTCGAGAAAGAGCTATCAATCTGTCTTACACACTTATGTTCGGACCTGGTAAGTTTTCCCGTGTTGAGTCAAATTAAGCCGCAGGCTCCACTCCTGGTGGTGCCCTTCCGTCAATTCCTTTAAGTTTCAGCTTTGCAACCATACTTCCCCCGGAGCCCAAAAGCTTTGGTTTCCCGGGAAGCGACTGAGAGAGCCATAAAAGTAGCTACACCCAATTGCTAGCTGGCATCGTTTATGGTTAGAACTAGGGCGGTATCTGATCGCCTTCGAACCTCTAACTTTCGTTCTTGATTAATGAAAACATCTTTGGCAAATGCTTTCGCTTAAGTTAGTCTTACGACGGTCCAAGAATTTCACCTCTCGCGTCGTAATACTAATGCCCCCAAACTGCTTCTATTAATCATTACCTCTTGATCTGAAAACCAATGAAAGCAGAACAGAGGTCTTATTTCATTATCCCATGCACAGAATATTCAGGCATTTGAAGCCTGCTTTAAGCACTCTAATTTGTTCAAAGTAATTGTACCGGCCCACAATAACACTCGTTTAAGAGCACTAATGCAGGTTTTTAAATAGGAGGAACATATGAAAAAATACAAGTATCTAAGCACATGTAAGAACTCCACCGGTAATACGCTTACATACATAAAGGTATAGTACTAACCACAATTGTAAGTTGTACTACCCGTATGAAGCACAAGTTCAACTACGAACGTTTTAACCGCAACAACTTTAATATACGCTATTGGAGCTGGAATTACCGCGGCTGCTGGCACCAGACTTGCCCTCCAATTGGTCCTTGTTAAAGGATTTAAAGTGTACTCATTCCAATTACAGGGCCTCGGATATGAGTCCTGTATTGTTATTTTTCGTCACTACCTCCCCGAGCTGGGAGTGGGTAATTTACGCGCCTGCTGCCTTCCTTAGATGTGGTAGCCGTTTCTCAGGCTCCCTCTCCGGAATCGAACCCTGATTCCCCGTTACCCGTTGCAACCATGGTAGTCCTAGATACTACCATCAAAAGTTGATAGGGCAGACATTTGAAAGATCTGTCGTCGGTACAAGACCATACGATCTGCATGTTATCTAGAGTTCAACCAATATAACGATCTTGCGATCGCTTGGTTTTAGCCTAATAAAAGCACATGTTCCATAAGGTTCATGTTTTAATTGCATGTATTAGCTCTAGAATTACCACAGTTATCCAAGTAACTGTTAACGATCTAAGGAACCATAACTGATATAATGAGCCTTTTGCGGTTTCACTTTTAATTCGTGTGTACTTAGACATGCATGGCTTAATCTTTGAGACAAGCATATAACTACTGGCAGGATCAACCAGAATAATGTTTTTATTCATATTTCATTCATATTTTTTGAATAGAAATTAGCAATATATATGTTGTTATAGATTTTATTTCTATCGAATACGGCCATTTTTATATAGCATTCGTATACGTTTGTTTTCCAATTTATACTTGTTTCGCCACTAATAATAACAAGTTTTTATTGATGTCAAAAAGAATCATATTCTTTATAAACACAATATTTATTTTTCATATATTTTCTTTATATATGCACATTTCATTCTAAAATATCATTTTTGTTCGACATACATAATATATTGTATCCACACATGTACAATTTTTGTTTAACCAATATAAGATATTGAGTTAATCATTTGTATTTTGACGATAAATTTAAAATTTATCTATATATATCCATATAAGTCTCTGGTAATATATAAAATAGAACCGAGTGTATATATATAATTATTACTACTATATTTATTTCTTAAATAATATATACTTATATATTATTTATATATATACTCTTTATTATATATTATATAATTTCTTAAATAACTCTCTTAATAGCTATTTTTTATTATCAACAATATAAGTTGATATTAATATTGAAAATGTATTCATAATTACATTTTTATATTTCTTTGGTAGACTTTTATGTACTATTATTATTTAATAATACACATATAATATAAATCATGTTAGCCTACCTCCTAAAATTAACGATAAAATTCGGAAACAATTTGTTATTCTATGTACAATAGAAACTTGGCCTTTGTTTCAACGTTATTATCTTTGGGCTTAAAATATTAACCGCGGAGCCAAGTCTCGTATTCAAATAAATGAATAAAGAAACAAATTTGACGGATAATATCTTCTCTACTGACATATGTCAATAGCAGACGGCCGGCCCATTGACCATCCTATAGTAGTTTTTGGACACGCTGTCTCCCATTCGGGTATATTCAATTTACTTTGCCACTCACCCATATAGTGTTCTCTTATATAATAAGACAACGCACTTTTATATTCATTATATGGATATATTGCCTTCCTCATATTTGCCACACCACCTATAGTAGTTTTTGGACACGCTGTCTCCCATTCGGGTATATTCAATTTACTTTGCCACTCACCCATATAGTGTTCTCTTATATAATAAGAAAACGCACTTTTATTTTCATTATATGGATATATTGCCTTCCTCATATTTGCCACACCACCTATAGTAGTTTTTGGACACGCTGTCTCCCATTCGGGTATATTCAATTTACTTTGCCACTCACCCATATAGTGTTCTCTTATATAATAAGAAAACGCACTTTTATTTTCATTATATGGATATATTGCCTTCCTCATATTTGCCACACCACCTATAGTAGTTTTTGGACACGCTGTCTCCCATTCGGGTATATTCAATTCTCTTTGCCACTCACCCTTATAGTATTCTCTTATTTAATAAGAATACTAAAATACTTCTCATATTATAGATGTAATCTATTAACTTCTCAATATCCATACGGTTTATGTATGGTATTGACAAAATCCTATGCATTTGCATAAGATTTATTTTGCCACAATTTATAGTACTAGTGCCGCCCTCACTAGGTATAAATATCTCATTTCGCTAGTAGTGTATGGGCAAATTCTACTAGCTATTCTCATAAATATGTCACTTATATGCCATATCTATACAATTCATGCACTTTTATATGTATATTTGCTATATTATACATTATTATGCCTTATAGGTATTATACCTATAAGCCACATCCATACGATTGCTTAATATAAATATATGTATAATTTTTTATACATATTTTTTTTTTATTTATGTATGGTTTTTTATTCATATCCATATACTGTATTCACTTTTATATGGATATGATTGGCGTTTTATATAGTATTGACAAAATCATAAGTTTGACCAATACGAGGAGAGGTCCGCCAACGACCACCTCCCTATAGGTGTTTTTGGACACGCTGTCTCCCATTCGACTGCTTACTATACTAGGGGCTACCCGCTCCGTATGATATTCTCTCATATAACAAGAGAATGCAAGAAATATTCGTATTTTATGAATATAATCCATTTATTTTTCAATATCCATACGTTTTACTTAGTTTTTTGTACGGTATTGACAAAATCCTATGCATTTGCATAAGATTTATTTTGCCACAATTTATAGTACTAGTGCCGCCCTCACTAGGTATAAATATCTCATTTCGCTAGTAGTGTATGGGCAAATTCTACTAGCTATTCTCATAAATATGTCACTTATATGCCATATCTATACAATTCATGCACTTTTATATGTATATTTGCTATATTATACATTATTATGCCTTATAGGTATTATACCTATAAGCCACATCCATACGATTGCTTAATATAAATATATGTATAATTTTTTATACATATTTTTTTTTTATTTTTGTATGGTTTTTTATTCATATCCATATACTGTATTCAATTTTATATGGATATGATTGGCGTTTTATATAGTATTGACAAAATCATAAGTTTGACCAATACGAGGAGAGGTCCGCCAACGACCACCTCCCTATAGGTGTTTTTGGACACGCTGTCTCCCATTCGACTGCTTACTATACTAGGGGCTACCCGCTCCGTATGATATTCTCTCATATAACAAGAGAATGCAAGAAATATTCGTATTTTATGAATATAATCCATTTATTTTTCAATATCCATACGTTTTACTTAGTTTTTTGTACGGTATTGACAAAATCCTATGCATTTGCATAAGATTTATTTTGCCACAATTTATAGTACTAGTGCCGCCCTCACTAGGTATAAATATCTCATTTCGCTAGTAGTGTATGGGCAAATTCTACTAGCTATTCTCATAAATATGTCACTTATATGCCATATCTATACAATTCATGCACTTTTATATGTATATTTGCTATATTATACATTATTATGCCTTATAGGTATTATACCTATAAGCCACATCCATACGATTGCTTAATATAAATATATGTATAATTTTTTATACATATTTTTTTTTATTTATGTATGGTTTTTTATTCATATCCATATACTGTATTCACTTTTATATGGATATGATTGGCGTTTTATATAGTATTGACAAAATCATAAGTTTGACCAATACGAGGAGAGGTCCGCCAACGACCACCTCCCTATAGGTGTTTTTGGACACGCTGTCTCCCATTCGACTGCTTACTATACTAGGGGCTACCCGCTCCGTATGATATTCTCTCATATAACAAGAGAATGCAAGAAATATTCGTATTTTATGAATATAATCCATTTATTTTTCAATATCCATACGTTTTACTTAGTTTTTTGTACGGTATTGACAAAATCCTATGCATTTGCATAAGATTTATTTTGCCACAATTTATAGTACTAGTGCCGCCCTCACTAGGTATAAATATCTCATTTCGCTAGTAGTGTATGGGCAAATTCTACTAGCTATTCTCATAAATATGTCACTTATATGCCATATCTATACAATTCATGCACTTTTATATGTATATTTGCTATATTATACATTATTATGCCTTATAGGTATTATACCTATAAGCCACATCCATACGATTGCTTAATATAAATATATGTATAATTTTTTATACATATTTTTTTTTATTTATGTATGGTTTTTTATTCATATCCATATACTGTATTCACTTTTATATGGATATGATTGGCGTTTTATATAGTATTGACAAAATCATAAGTTTGACCAATACGAGGAGAGGTCCGCCAACGACCACCTCCCTATAGGTGTTTTTGGACACGCTGTCTCCCATTCGACTGCTTACTATACTAGGGGCTACCCGCTCCGTATGATATTCTCTCATATAACAAGAGAATGCAAGAAATATTCGTATTTTATGAATATAATCCATTTATTTTTCAATATCCATACGTTTTACTTAGTTTTTTGTACGGTATTGACAAAATCCTATGCATTTGCATAAGATTTATTTTGCCACAATTTATAGTACTAGTGCCGCCCTCACTAGGTATAAATATCTCATTTCGCTAGTAGTGTATGGGCAAATTCTACTAGCTATTCTCATAAATATGTCACTTATATGCCATATCTATACAATTCATGCACTTTTATATGTATATTTGCTATATTATACATTATTATGCCTTATAGGTATTATACCTATAAGCCACATCCATACGATTGCTTAATATAAATATATGTATAATTTTTTATACATATTTTTTTTTATTTATGTATGGTTTTTTATTCATATCCATATACTGTATTCACTTTTATATGGATATGATTGGCGTTTTATATAGTATTGACAAAATCATAAGTTTGACCAATACGAGGAGAGGTCCGCCAACGACCACCTCCCTATAGGTGTTTTTGGACACGCTGTCTCCCATTCGACTGCTTACTATACTAGGGGCTACCCGCTCCGTATGATATTCTCTCATATAACAAGAGAATGCAAGAAATATTCGTATTTTATGAATATAATCCATTTATTTTTCAATATCCATACGTTTTACTTAGTTTTTTGTACGGTATTGACAAAATCCTATGCATTTGCATAAGATTTATTTTGCCACAATTTATAGTACTAGTGCCGCCCTCACTAGGTATAAATATCTCATTTCGCTAGTAGTGTATGGGCAAATTCTACTAGCTATTCTCATAAATATGTCACTTATATGCCATATCTATACAATTCATGCACTTTTATATGTATATTTGCTATATTATACATTATTATGCCTTATAGGTATTATACCTATAAGCCACATCCATACGATTGCTTAATATAAATATATGTATAATTTTTTATACATATTTTTTTTTATTTATGTATGGTTTTTTATTCATATCCATATACTGTATTCACTTTTATATGGATATGATTGGCGTTTTATATAGTATTGACAAAATCATAAGTTTGACCAATACGAGGAGAGGTCCGCCAACGACCACCTCCCTATAGGTGTTTTTGGACACGCTGTCTCCCATTCGACTGCTTACTATACTAGGGGCTGCCCGCTCCGTATGATATTCTCTCGTATAACAAGAGAATGCAAGAAATATTCGTATTTTATGAATATAATCCATTTATTTTTCAATATCCATACGTTTTACTTAGTTTTTTGTACGGTATTGACAAAATCCTATGCATTTGCATAAGATTTATTTTGCCACAATTTATAGTACTAGTGCCGCCCTCACTAGGTATAAATATCTCATTTCGCTAGTAGTGTATGGGCAAATTCTACTAGCTATTCTCATAAATGCCTTCTTTATGCCATATCTATACAATTTATGCACTTTTATATGTATATTTGCTAATATTATACATTATTATGCCTTATAGGTATTATACCTATAAGCCATATACATACGATTTCATTTTTTTATTTATATATGGTTTTGTATTTATAACCATATACCGTATTTACTTTTATAAGGATATGATTGGCGTTTTATATAGTATTGACAAAATTATAAGTTTGACAAACACTTTTTTAAGTCTTTTAGTTAAAATTGTCATTTTTAATTGACTATCTAAACACTAGATATATTTGCACATGGAGCAAAGAGTATAAAAATTGGTCGCGTCACTAATAATATCGCGATACATTTTTACTACCATCAAAATACCACATACGTTTATATGTCCTCTTTATTTAATTTGGTTTCTAAACCTCAGGAATAGTTTTAATTATATGTGCGCTCTAAGTTGAATGAATTTCTTGAATCTCTTTACTTGAATTTCTAAGACTTAAAAATATTTATAAATAGATGTCCTATTGCATAATATTTTTTTATCGCTTCACTTATAAAATAACGATCCTGCCTTTCTACCTTTGAATAAACATTCATATAAACATGGAGAAAAAAACGTTCGCGTCACTAACAGTATGTGACGATAAAATTTTGCTAACATTAAAAGGAACATATTTTTATATGTCAACTCTTAGTTGAATTGGTCTATTGCTTAAGATTCTAGACCTTAGGAATATTTTTATATTATATGTTTGCCAATCTTCGCGTCACTAAAAAGATGACGATTCATATTGTTATTATTAGATGGTCGAGTTGTACTTATATTGATATGTTAATCAAATTGGTCTCTTACTTGAAAATCTAGACCTTAGGAATATTTTTATATTATATGTTTGCCAATCTTCGCGTCACTAATAAGATGACGATTCATATTATTATTAGATGGTCGAGTTGTACTTATATTGATATGTTAATCAAATTGGTCTCTTACTTGAAAATCTAGACCTTAGGAATATTTTTATATTATATGTTTGCCAATCTTCGCGTCACTAATAAGATGACGATTCATATTATTATTAGATGGTCGAGTTGTACTTATATTGATATGTTAATCAAATTGGTCTCTTACTTGAAAATCTAGACCTTAGGAATATTTTTATATTATATGTTTGCCAATCTTCGCGTCACTAATAAGATGACGATTCATATTGTTATTATTAGATGGTCGAGTTGTACTTATATTGATATGTTAATCAAATTGGTCTCTTACTTGAAAATCTAGACCTTAGGAATATTTTTATATTATATGTTTGCCAATCTTCGCGTCACTAATAAGATGACGATTCATATTGTTATTATTAGATGGTCGAGTTGTACTTATATTGATATGTTAATCAAATTGGTCTCTTACTTGAAAATCTAGACCTTAGGAATATTTTTATATTATATGTTTGCCAATCTTCGCGTCACTAATAAGATGACGATTCATATTGTTATTATTAGATGGTCGAGTTGTACTTATATTGATATGTTAATCAAATTGGTCTCTTACTTGAAAATCTAGACCTTAGGAATGTAATATATAAAGGATTAAAAATTCGCCACAAAGCCAAGCAAACAATCAATGCATACAAATAGATTGTTGGTTGAACTTTATATAAGAAGTTCAACACAACAAATAAATTATGCAATTTTATTATCGAATCATCAAGCAAAGGATAAGCTTCAGTGGATCGCAGTATGGCAGCTGCTCAACCACTTACAACACCTTGCCTGTTACAAAAGTCGTTTACAATTGATTCTAGGCTTTGTCATTGTATTAAATAATGCTTTTATATGTAACTAGCGCGGCATCAGGTGATCAAAGATCCTCCCAATTTACTATGTTACAAATTACATTGGCATCACATCCATTGTCGTTTAAAAAGTAAATTATAAACTTTAAATGGTTTAGAAGCCATACAATGCAAATTGCCCCTTATTTATCATTGCAGTCCAGCACGGATACGACCTTAGAGGCGTTCAGGCATAATCCAACGGACGTAGCGTCATACCACTGTTCGCTCGAACAAGTATTGTGCCATTGGTCCGTACCTGCGGTTCCTCTCGTACTACGCAGGAATGCTGTCGCAACAACGTTTTGTCATTAGTAGGGTAAAACTAACCTGTCTCACGACGGTCTAAACCCAGCTCACGTTCCCTTGCATGGGTGAACAATCCAACGCTTGGTGAATTTTGCTTCACAATGATAGGAAGAGCCGACATCGAAGGATCAAAAAGCGACGTCGCTATGAACGCTTGGCCGCCACAAGCCAGTTATCCCTATGGTAACTTTTCTGACACCTCTTGTTAAAAACTCTTTAAACCAAAAGGATCGATAGGCCGAGCTTTTGCTGTCCCTGTGTGTACTGAACACCGAGATCAAGTCAGCATTTGCCCTTTTGCTCTATGTGTGGTTTCTGTCCGCACTGAGCTGGCCTTGGGACACCTCCGTTATTATTTGAGAGATGTACCGCCCCAGTCAAACTCCCTACCTGGCAATGTCCTTGAATTGGATCATACCTGAGTAATTGGAGTTATACCAAATTTTCAAATCAAAAATACATAAATGCACCGTTTTATTAAAGAATTTGTTTGCGAATATATAACAAACTCGTGATACTTTGATCAAGAAGCTTGCATCAAAACCCAATACCATAAGATATAATAAATATATCCGTATAATGGCTAGGAAATGATACACGTTCCATTTAATCAAGTAAGTAAGGAAACAATAAGAGTAGTGGTATTTCATTGGCGATACCAAACCGAGGTCTAATATCTCCCACTTATTCTACACCTCTTATGTCTCCTTACACTGCCAGATTAGAGTCAAGCTCAAAAGGGTCTTCTTTCCCCGCTAATTATTCCAAGCCCGTTCCCTTGGCTGTGGTTTCGCTAGATAGTAGATAGGGACAGTAGGAATCTCGTTAATCCATTCATGCGCGTCACTAATTAGATGACGAGGCATTTGGCTACCTTAAGAGAGTCATAGTTACTCCCGCCGTTGACCCGCGCTTACTTGAATTTCTTCACTTTGACATTCAGAGCACTGGGCAGAAATCACATTGTGTCAACACCCGCTAGGGCCATCACAATGCTTTGTTTTAATTAGACAGTCGGATTCCCCAAGTCCGTGCCAGTTCTGAATTGATTGTTAATTGATAATCGTTATAATTAATAAGAACTAATTGGTTTAACCCAATTAGTATTCTTAAAAATTTTAGCAAGAAAGTTCCACAATTGGCTACGTAACTAAACTATCCGGGGAACAAGTAACTAACATAAATGCTAGAAACTCTATTTACCCAGAACGAGCACATAAACCATGTTATTGTTTCCCAATCAAGCCCGACTATCTCAATCTTCAGAGCCAATCCTTATCCCGAAGTTACGGATCTAATTTGCCGACTTCCCTTACCTACATTATTCTATCGACTAGAGACTCTTCACCTTGGAGACCAGCTGCGGATATTGGTACGGCCTGTTGAGAAGTTTGCGTGTCCCCACCATAAATTTTCAAGGTCCGAGGAGAAAATATCGACACAACAGTATATGTCATGCTCTTCTAGCCCATCTACCATATCTCTCTGCGAAAGACTTCCATGGTAGTACGGCTATAAAACAGAAAAGAAAACTCTTCCGATATCTCTCGACGGCTTCTTTATGGTCGTTCCTGTTGCCAGGATGAGCACGAGGCCCATATTTAATAACAAACGGATACTCAACAGGTTACGGAATTGGAACCGTATTCCCTTTCGTTCAAAATTATTCAAGTATATTAATTTAGCTAGATTTTATATAATATATATATTTGTTTGGCATTTGTATTTTACTTGAAAATTTTCGGCTTTCGCCTTGAACTTAGGACCGACTAACTCGTGATCAACCACTGTTCACACGAAACCCTTCTCCACTTCAGTCCTCCAAGGTCTCATTCGATTATTTGCTACTACCACCAAGATCTGTACCAATGGCAGCTCCATGCAGGCTTACGCCAAACACTTCTACGCATACCATTGTACCTTCCTACTCACTAAAGTTTCAAAATTTATATTACAAGTAATATAAATCATCTACTTTAGCGGTAATGTATAGGTATACAACTTAAGCGCCATCCATTTTAAGGGCTAGTTGCTTCGGCAGGTGAGTTGTTACACACTCCTTAGCGGATTTCGACTTCCATGATCACCGTCCTGCTGTTTTAAGCAACCAACGCCTTTCATGGTATCTGCATGAGTTGTTAATTTGGGCACCGTAACATTACGTTTGGTTCATCCCACAGCGCCAGTTCTGCTTACCAAAAGTGGCCCACTGGGCACATTATATCATAACCTTGAACTTCATATCAAGAAAGTTAAGGTTCTTACCCATTTAAAGTTTGAGAATAGGTTAAGATCGTTTCGACCCTAAGGCCTCTAATCATTCGCTTTACCAGATAAGATTATTTTATATAATATTAAAATGCACCAGCTATCCTGAGGGAAACTTCGGAAGGAACCAGCTACTAGATGGTTCGATTGGTCTTTCGCCCCTATACTCAATTCTGACAATCGATTTGCACGTCAGAACTGTTTCGGTCTTCCATCAGGGTTTCCCCTGACTTCAACCTGATCAAGTATAGTTCACCATCTTTCGGGTCACAGCATATATGCTCAAGGTACGTTCCAGTTAGAGGCATAAATAATATAAATATCATTATACATAACTATATAGAACGCCCCGGGATTGTGTTAATTAGCTATAAATAGTTAAAAAACTAATCCCATTATTAGTCAAGTTAATTACGCTATTAGGTTTATATCCCAATAACTTGCACATATGTTAGACTCCTTGGTCCGTGTTTCAAGACGGGTCCCGAAGGTATCCTGAATCTTTCGCATTGTTAATCCTACAAGTGCATATAATAAACACAAAAATCAATGATAATTATGCCATTATATAATTCCGAAAAATTAACGCACTGTATTCATATAAATCTATCAGCACTTTATCAAATTAATAACATTTATTCTGTGTTAAAATGCAAGCAAATTAATTTGAATAAACTATAAGTTATATTTTATGATAAATTTGGTATGCTAATAGATTACAATGTCCTTATATGGAAAAAATGCACACTATTATCATAATATTGTTTAAATATTACAATTCTAATGATGAATTTTCCATAACGGATATTCAGGTTCATCGGGCTTAACCTCTAAGCAGTTTCACGTACTGTTTAACTCTCTATTCAGAGTTCTTTTCAACTTTCCCTCACGGTACTTGTTTACTATCGGTCTCATGGTTATATTTAGTTTTAGATGGAGTTTACCACCCACTTAGTGCTGCACTATCAAGCAACACGACTCTTTGGAAACATCATCTAGTAATCATTAACGTTATACGGGCCTGGCACCCTCTATGGGTAAATGGCCTCATTTAAGAAGGACTTAAATCGTTAATTTCTCATACTAGAATATTGACGCTCCATACACTGCATCTCACATTTGCCATATAGACAAAGTGACTTAGTGCTGAACTGATTTCTTTTCGCTCGCCGCTACTAAGAAAATCCTTGTTAGTTTCTTTTCCTCCCCTAATTAATATGCTTAAATTCAGGGGGTAGTCCCATATGAGTTGAGGTTGTGTATAACTTTTATATGCAATTAATTCTTTATATATAATGATAAAACATTTTATTAAATTCGTTATATTAATAATATCTGTATATAAATGGCATTTGTTTGATTTAACGAATCAACGAAGAACAATAATATTGTCAACGGTTTTCTATTTTCTAATCATTAATAAGAGACAATTCTAGATAAATTTTTATGCTAGACATTTCTCAGTATCATTTGATTGAAAAAGAAAATATTTCTCTTCGTTTTTCACATTCAAATTATTTACTAATGTGAGATAATGTTTTTCATATATTTTTTAATATTATGAATAAAATAATTAAATTATTATTATCCAATAATATACCATATGCTTATAAAATTTCATTATAAAATTTGTATAAGCAACTTAATTAGCATAGTCTTACAACCCTCAACCATATGTAGTCCAAGCAGCACTATAAAATTAATTAAAGTACATAACAGCATGGACTGCGATATGCGTTCAAAATGTCGATGTTCATGTGTCCTGCAGTTCACACGATGACGCACAGTTTGCTGCGTTCTTCATCGACCCATGAGCCGAGTGATCCACCGCTTAGAGTTTTATAAATTGGTTTCTTAATTTTGTCAAATATGTTTTTATTGAAAGAAATTAAAAATACACCATTTTACTGGCATATATCAATTCCTTCAATAAATTTATTTTTATACCTAAAACGAATGCTGCGAAATGTCTTAGTTTTATATAACCAATATATATCAAAGTATTTCTTTTTAAATTGCATTTATTGTAAATAAATATATATATATATATATTAATACTTTTTTAGCGATATAAATTGAAATTTATATAAAACATTAACCTGTATAAAACCAGGTACAACATTGTACATTTTAGGTTGTTGCATTATCCAATGTATGCGCATAACTGAGATGAACAATACATATCGCAACGCGTGTATATTATGGTCCATATACACACAGTATTTTAATTGTGTTTATATACAATAATAATTTAATATTATTATTTTAATAATTCGATTTGCTTGTTCGAATTTTTATTTGTTTGTTTTGGCTGCTTATTATTTCTCTCATATGTATTAAATACAATATATAATTTTAATATTTGCATTATTTCGATTTGCTTGTTCGAAATTTCATTTGATCTATATTAGATCATATACATTTTGGCAATTCATATTTTATTTGTATTACTATAATGTATTTATTATAATATAAACAAATATTTTATTAACGGTAAGGATATACAATAATAATTTAATATTATTATTTTAATAATTCGATTTGCTTGTTCGAATTTTTATTTGTTTGCTTTGGCTGCTTATTATTTCTCTCATATGTATTAAATACAATATATAATTTTAATATTTGCATTATTTCGATTTGCTTGTTCGAAATTTTATTTGATCTATATTAGATCTCATATACATTTTGGCAATTCATATTTTATTTGTATTATTATAATGTATTTATTATAATATAAACAAATATTTTATTAACGGTAAGGATATACAATAATAATTTAATATTATTATTTTAATAATTCGATTTGCTTGTTCGAATTTTTATTTGTTTGCTTTGGCTGCTTATTAATTTCTCTCATATGTATTAAATACAATATATAATTTTAATATTTGCATTATTTCGATTTGCTTGTTCGAAATTTCATTTGATCTATAATAGATCTCATATACATTTTGGCAATTCATATTTTATTTGTAATACTATAATGTATTTATTATAATATAAACAAATATTTTATTAACGGTAAGGATATTAAAACATTAATGATCCTTCCGCAGGTTCACCTACGGAAACCTTGTTACGACTTTTACTTCCTCTAAATAATCAAGTTCGGTCAACTTTTGCGAAACAACCGTAACACGCAAGGCGTCACAGTGATCACGTCCGGAGACCTCACTAAATAATTCAATCGGTAGTAGCGACGGGCGGTGTGTACAAAGGGCAGGGACGTAATCAATGCGAGTTAATGACTCACACTTACTGGGAATTCCAAGTTCATGTGAACAGTTTCAGTTCACAATCCCAAGCATGAAAGTGGTTCAGCGGTTTACCCGGACCTCTCGGTCTAGGAAATACACGTTGATACTTTCATTGTAGCGCGCGTGCAGCCCAGGACATCTAAGGGCATCACAGACCTGTTATTGCTCAATCTCATTATTGCTAGACGCAATTTGTCCATTTAAGAAGCTAGTGTCCTTATAATGGGACAAACCAACAGGTACGGCTCCACTTATATAAACACATTCAAACACAATAAACATTTTACTGCCACCATGAATGAAGGCTATATAAGCTTCAACACCATAATCCTGAAGATATCTATTTAATATATTTGAGTCTCGTTCGTTATCGGAATTAACCAGACAAATCACTCCACGAACTAAGAACGGCCATGCACCACCACCCATAGATTCGAGAAAGAGCTATCAATCTGTCTTACACACTTATGTTCGGACCTGGTAAGTTTTCCCGTGTTGAGTCAAATTAAGCCGCAGGCTCCACTCCTGGTGGTGCCCTTCCGTCAATTCCTTTAAGTTTCAGCTTTGCAACCATACTTCCCCCGGAGCCCAAAAGCTTTGGTTTCCCGGGAAGCGACTGAGAGAGCCATAAAAGTAGCTACACCCAATTGCTAGCTGGCATCGTTTATGGTTAGAACTAGGGCGGTATCTGATCGCCTTCGAACCTCTAACTTTCGTTCTTGATTAATGAAAACATCTTTGGCAAATGCTTTCGCTTAAGTTAGTCTTACGACGGTCCAAGAATTTCACCTCTCGCGTCGTAATACTAATGCCCCCAAACTGCTTCTATTAATCATTACCTCTTGATCTGAAAACCAATGAAAGCAGAACAGAGGTCTTATTTCATTATCCCATGCACAGAATATTCAGGCATTTGAAGCCTGCTTTAAGCACTCTAATTTGTTCAAAGTAATTGTACCGGCCCACAATAACACTCGTTTAAGAGCACTAATGCAGGTTTTTAAATAGGAGGAACATATGAAAAAATACAAGTATCTAAGCACATGTAAGAACTCCACCGGTAATACGCTTACATACATAAAGGTATAGTACTAACCACAATTGTAAGTTGTACTAC